>NW_023665630.1:0-53797 GCF_014743375.2 Drosophila subpulchrella
TTATCCTATTGTTATCGATATGGGCCTAGTGTTGGTGGGATGTATCGTCCATTCCTGATTATCGAATCGGATATGGTTGTAGATATTACTGTCACCTGCTCATGCTTATCTTTCGATTTTTCACAATCCTGAGTAGCCTAGGGGCTAGAACATCTATCTCCCGCTCTATAGTTCTGGGTTAAAATCCCAGTGCAACGTTTTGTGTTTTTTTGTTTCAATCATGATTTTTTGTGTTTTTTTTTTACTGCTAGAGCTTTTCAGAATATCAATTTTATTGTTATAAAACTGTATTAAAACTTCTCTATGTCTGTGTCCTCATTCCAACTCAAAAACGCATGGTGGGTGGTTTAAGGTAGTGGAAAGCACGGATTGAACTCCAAGTGGGTTTCGGGATCTCAGCGTCCGTTCACGGACACACGGACAGACGGACATGGCTAGATCGACTGGGCTAGTGATCCTGATCAAGAATATATATTCTTTATGGGGTCGAAAACGCTTCCGTCTGCCTGTTACATACTTTCCGACGAATATATTGTAGTATATCCTTTTACTCTACGAGTAACGGGTATAACAATACCCTTAAAAAAGATTCGTCATTATAAATGCTGAAATATGTTTTAGTTTTATATTTTATAAGCAATATTATGAGAATGTATTATGAAAATTAGAATGTAAATATAAAAAATGTGTATACTTACTTGAGTATTAATTTAACAAGAAAAGGAGCTAACTTCGGCTTGCCGAACCCTTGCAGGTCGTGCCCGTGGTAGCATTGTATGCTCACAGCTTTCCGATTTTAAGAAAAGTAAAAACTAATTACATAAACATTACAATAATGTTCAATTTTTATTTAGTACCGTATATTTACCGAAAACGAAATATACCTGTCTTTGTACTATTTTGTTATTAATTATGCGATCGTTCTTATAGCAGCTATATGATAAAGTCGTTCGATTTTTAAAAATTGTATTCGAAATTCTGATATATTAAAATATTAATATTCCCAATAAGATAAGATGTTAATATGTCATGAAACAAAATTTGTATAATTTTTTTACATTACAGCACTAACAAAATATTTTTTGTTCATTCCCATAGGTGCTAGGGGATAAAGTTGTCCGATCCGGCTCGCTCCGACATACTTACTACCTCCAGTAGAAATACAGCTTTCATCCCGATAGCTTTAAAACTGATAGACAAGTGACTGAAATCATTACTCCCTCTGCAAGGGTATAAAAATATAGTTAAGACATATTAAATGTTTTTTAAGAAGTTCTAATATTTTATAATTTAAATAACTTGTATATTACATTTTCTAAATTATTATATAAATACAAAATGAATAGTCAATATTAAATCTGTAGTTTTAGGAGTCAAAAATATTGTAATTTTGCGTTTTATAACAATCTAACTTAAATTGCAATTACTAAAGATCATTTTAAAACATGTTTCTCAATAGATATTTTATTTTTTCTTAAAAGAAAACGTAGACAAATATTTTGAAAAACCTAGGAAAACATTTTAAAAGATTTGCAATCATTCAACCTAACTTTATATTCCAGAACATTTTGGAAGTGTGGTCAGCATTAAGGGCTCTGTTAAGCCTTAAAGTGCACTGTTAATCTGCAAAGTGATAACAGATTTTTGAAGTTCGAATGAAAAGCTTTAAATCGATACATCCACTGCAACGCCGCTGCGTGGCGCCACTTGTCCCAAGGGATTTTTCTCAATCGCGTTCTATGTTTTTCGAACACATACTGGGTACTTTTAATTTACCCAATTTGCCTGGGCTCTAGGGAACTTATATTTCCCCCTGCAAATGTTCCCCCTTTTATACCACCCACATTTCCCGCCTTGAACACCAATTATATGTTTGTTTAATCAAAACTTGGTAAGTTATTGATTCGGTTTCATATCCGGATTGCCAGCAAGCAGAACAAGTGGCCGTTTGCTTTGATAATGGCTAAATAGCCGTTGCCCGCCGTTTGTGAATATATAAATGCACACATAATGTATCTTTGATGAAGCTGCGGTGTTTTGGTTTTTTGTGGTTTCAATGGGGCAGAAGCATAAACCAGAAAGCGGAAAACAGAATGGAGCCCTTGATAAACTCTCGCTAAGCGCTCCGCATGTGACCGCGTGTGTGGCCATGTTTGCCCCACCTAAGTCCAAAGTCCTTTGTGCCATTCCATCGCATTATGATGGGGGTATGGATGAGAATGTGAATGTGAATGTGGATGTGCCCGCTTCTATGCCCCAAAACCGTTAAGCACATCTGCCGGGGAGGCCCCCCAATGCTCACAGCCAACCACCTTTAGCCGCCCCCATCTTGGCCAACAAATTGAAAAGTAAGCAAGCTAAACGTTCGCCGAACTTTGGGGGAGAAAAGTCGTCTGTAGCCTTGAGCCAGTCGCCAGCAATCCTTTTGTGCAGGTCCTGCTCCAGTACAAAGGACGAGCACAGAGAAGAGATCATGCTGAGGTGCTTGTTTATTTTCGGAATAGAAAATTGTATCCTTAAAATTAGTTGCTGGTTGATATTTCGCATATTTATTGAAAACAAGTTGCATTTGAAGAGTAAGTGGTTTATTGATATTCCGTACAATACAATATTTTCAAGGGTTTTAAGAAATAAAAAGTTTAAGTAACTACAAACAAATAAAATAAGCATTAAACTCTAATTTTCAGAACTTTAAGCTCATTGCTTATGTTGCTTTAACGATGTTTTATTCTGAAAAGTTAAGGTTGCATAAAATTTAGTACGGCTAATTCATAGGAAATAAGAAATATCAACAACAATTTTTATTATAACATCGGACTCCAGCCTTTTTATCAACGACTGAATATCTATGTTGTTTATAAACAAATTGAAGGGCGTTGTGCTACTAGTTTAAAGAATTTTTAGTGGCCAAAATCAGTTCATATGCTATGTAAATAAAAGCGCAAATAAAGGAGGACAATAATAACATATTAATTGCATTTATTTAATTTTTGCCAAGTGCGAATCTTAAAATTTAGTTTGAGTTCCTGGACTTAAATAGTACTTAATGCCTTTATTTTACTTTATGTTATTTTATATTATTTTATTTAATTTTATTTTTTTTGTTTTATTTTATTTATTTGTTTTTATTTTTAATTTTTATTTTTTTTTATTTTATTTTACTTTATTTTATTTATTTTATTTTATTTTACTTTATTTTATTTTATTTTGTTTCAAGTGCGCCGCATCCCACATGAATTTCAAGTTTCAAGTTTCTTTCTTAGTTTTGCAAGCCTTCGCCTTCGCCTGCGTCCATTTTAATATGCGCATTAATGCGGGAAAGCGGTGCGGAAAGTGACAGCCCGGTAGCTTCGTCCTGCGTTTTGACAGCCGAGTGGGTGGATGCATCCTGATGGATAGGTGCCACTCGGAGGACCGAGTGCCAGGACACGGGGGCATATGCAAATACGCGGCTGCTGGAGAGGCAGTTGATTGCTGCACCCTCGCAAATGCCGTCGAGCAGCGAGTGGCGCCGCAGCGATTTAATATAAAAATAAATCATTTTTAGATTCCAATAATCCAGAAATGTTGTAAGTATTGTAACTGAATTTCTCTTAAAGTTTTTATTTAATTTAAAAAAATTGAATTATATAAAATATTTTAAGCCTGTTTTAATGTGAATACAATGGCATAAGAACCTAAAACAATAACATCAAAATAAAATTGGAAAATTTTTTAAAAGCAAAATATTTTTTTTGTTTTTTTTTTTTGTTTTTTTTTTCGGTTCACATTTTGCTTAATTCTACTTTATTTATTGCGTTCAAGTCAAGAGTGTGTGGATGTTCAGTCCTTGGTTGTCTGTTTGTGTGCCATGCTTCTTACAACTTACCGGGACTCGAACCCGGACCGGTGGTGATATGATGTTATTGCTGAGAAGCCTCACCCCTACTCACTCAGCTACCACCGGCGGCGAGATGACAGCGTCTAGAAGTCACCTTAAACCTCACCTACTGGGTTTTTGGGAAATCTGCCCCTTGTCATGATTCCCAAGTCGTTATTGTGGGCCAACTACTTCGATTAATATCCTATTGTTATCGATATGGGCCTAGTGTTGGTGGGATTGTATCGTCCAGTCCTGATTATCGAATCGGATATGGTTGTAGATATTACTGTCAAACCTGCTCATGCTTATATTTCGATTTTTCACAATCCTGAGTAGCCTAGGGGCTAGAACATCTATCTCTCGCTCTATAGTTCTGGGGCTCAAATCCCAGTGCAACGTTTTGTGTTTTTTGGTTTTTTGATTTAAATCATGATTATCTGTGTTTTTTTTTTACTGCTAGAGCACTTGCCTTACGTGATGAAATTTTAAGAATATTAATTTTATTGTTATAACTGCATAAATATTTCTCTATTTCGGTGTCGTCACTCCAACTCAAAAACGCATTGTGGGTGTTATAAGGTAATGGAAAGCACGGATTTAACTCCAAGTGGGATGTTTTCTGTACAATTTTGTATCCTCCCGTTAAGCGGCCATAGGGAATAACTCTACCCAATCTCTGCCGCAACACGTACAAGGTACAACAGGGGTGGGCACACACAGATCGATGCAAATTACACACTCAGATGAAAAACAACATATGACAACATTGTAGTGTTTGGATTGAATTCTTCGGTGTACTTGTCACCGGGTACAGATGGAACAGCCCTCGCATGTGAGGGTCTTGCTAGGCTATAGTCAAATATTTGCAGGTGGCTGACGCCGCAGGATCTGCCCCAACTCGTTGCCCCGGCTGCATTCCGCCCCGGCTAAATGAAGCGGCTCGGCGTAATCGCTCCTCGACGCACGCTGGCCACAGACCCAAACTGAGTTGGTACCGCAGGTCCTGGGCTTCATTCGATTATTTCTGCGCAGCAGAGCCATTCCGTTCGCTTTCCGGTTGCCTTGGTCCTGCGTCCTTAGAGCAATCCTCTTTGACTATTCCTATGCCACATGGCGTCGTCATATTTCCTTGTGCTTGGCCGTCGAGCGTTCCTTGATTCTCATTTTTTTCCCATTTTACCGACGGCTCTCGCAGATTTTCCAGCTTTCCCGGCCTGCCGCACTTGTCGAGTCGTTCACCGTGGCAAAAAGTTGAGCGAGCTGAGCAGCAGCTTTCCTCGGATTTCATTTCCGGCATGTTGCGGTTACGTTAAGTAACGGAGATTGCATCGCTAATGATGCAATTGTGTTGCCGGAAATGAAAGCGGTTTCGTGTGACGACTTCGCGCGCTTAGCCGGCTCAAACACCTCGGCTTCTATCATCTCCTGTCCATACACCATATAGATCCGACCCCCTTCTCGCAATTCCCCATCAAGAACCAATGAAGCCGAAGGAAAACCGAATGAAAAATTATATGCCCGCTAATTGCATCTGCTTTTGCTTTTACCCAGCCTCGCTTTATTAAAAACGAGAAAGGAAAGAGCGAACGAACGGAAGTGGTTGTCAGGGAAAAGAGATGAAGCCGCTCTCGGCGCTTCTCAAACAACCTGCCTTAATGAGCTCTCCATAATTGTTTAATTGGATAAGAAATAGAGTCACGGATGCTTGACACACTTCGCCAGTCTGTCAGCCAAAACAGGATAAAAAAACAAGGAGTGGAAAGTGGGACCGAGCAATGGGATGGCATCGATGCCAGGCGAACGAGTCGGAGCAGCCACTGACCTACTGGCCTATTGATTTTCCTCCGGCAGACGACACCTCTTGAGCACCTTACCACCAATTTGGAAACTGATTTTACCACCCAGGCTGAAAGCCAAACCAATTCCTTAACTACGTTCTAGGTAAAAAATATATACTTAAATAGGGAAGTCGCTTTATTTGTTAGCAATAATAAAATATTTTTTTTTTTTTTCGGTTCACATTTTGCTTAATTCTACTTTATTTATTGCGTTCAAATCAAGAGTGTGTGGATGTTCAGTCCCTGGTTGTCTGTTTGTGTGCCATGCTTCTTACAACTTACCGGGACTCGAACCGGACCGGTGGTGATATGATGTTATTGCTGAGAAGTCTCACCTACTCACTCAGCTACCACCGGCGGCGAGATGACAGCGTCTAGCGATTCACTTAAACCTCACCTACTGGGTTTTGGGAAAACTGCCCCTTTGTTATGATTCCCAAGTCATTATTCTGGGCCAACTACTTTGATTGTTGGCCCTATAGGTATCGATGACACCCAAACGAATCGGAGCAGCCACTGCCCTTCTAGCCAGTTGATTTCCCTACAATTTTCAACGGCCTAAGGCAAACGACACCTCTCGAAACCTTTTCCTCTGATTCGGACCTAAATATTTCCATCCAGACTGAATGCTGAACCAATTTAACAACTAGCGGGGATCATGAGGTGAGTTGTAATCGGAATCTTATGCGAGGCACCTAATTACCAATGCATTTTTTTAGTAGGGACAGAGGGCAAATCGGTCCCAATGGGTCTGTGGATCGCAACAATAGGCGAGTAAATATTTCACAGGAGTTCGTTTTAGATAATAAGGAAGTATTTATTTTAGAAGCCAGAGAAGTATCCAAATGCCGCGCTGTCCTTCTCGGGGTCCCGATCTGGTTAGCACCCCGGAGCATCTGCGACCGGGATTTCGTGGGCGGACACATCGATATGATCCCAGCGATTTTGGGCTAACAGGAAATGAGGAATGGCGACATCCACGGATGTTTAGGAATATGACCTGTAAGTATTTGGGCGCTAGTCGCGGCTATTCTTTTTCGAACTTCACGCTCAGGTCAGCATTTTGGATATATTTACTATAATTTATATTTTCTTCAGATTATATAATTTGTCAGTGGTAAAGAAAGTCAGTTAATAGGATTTAAGCAAAGCATGTCTTAAAAAAAACGATTGGATTTGCTTAAAAGTAGTTAGTAGTTGGTCATCCCTGGTCATATAAGTCCTTAGGAAATCGCCAACTATTGAGGATATTTTATTCATACATAGAACAATTTCTACGGTTTCTGGAATATTTTTCATTTTGACTTCACAGGAAAAGACTGCTTTATTTTTATAGCAAATCTCATTGAAAAGTCCACTTCAAAATCAATTCATTCCATCCAGAATTTATTCATTCCGTTATTTATTCATTGTAAAATGAACCCAAAATGTACCCAAAATATGGAGCTCATAGTGTATGTAAAATAGTAGAAGTAATAATATGAAGGAAGATCATTAAATTAAATATTAATCTTATCTTTAAGCTATAGCATATATTTTGAGACGTAGTGAAATTTTAAATACTCCACTTTGTTTTTGCCCAAGTAAAAGTTTTGACTAAATAAATGTATTGTAATTTATAGATGAAACAGATGCTGCGGCTATGGAAACCTTCCGGCAGGCGCAACCACGTCGTCAACCATATGAAACCGGAATTAACCTGAGCAATTTGCCGGAGGAGTGCCTGGCGGATATGTCGGCACCTAACTTCGATCTCAGCCTGCCATCCCAGATGTCCGATTTGCGGGGAGCTACTGGACGATGTTTCTGCTCCTAACATGAGCAATGTCTCAAAAACCACCAGCCACGTGGACAATGTGTATGGCGAGATTCTGGATCGCTTTAAGAGCATTAGGGAACGTATTAATAGAGCGAATCAACTCCACGGATCGGAGGATCCCTGCTATCAACAGGTATATAAAATACCATATCCAGATTTAGTAGGATTTTTAATGATTTATCTAATCCACAGACCACGCGTCGTAGGATCTATACTCACCGTGATCCAAGTGGTCATATCACCAGCCACGTTGATGAGACGACCGTTTCGAACACCTCCTCTCTGGATTGCACGCCCGCAGGTGAGGGCGGTGAACCGGGACGTCGTCTTAACTTCTCCTTACCCAACCGATCGGAGAACCTAATGGATGAGTCAATGCCCCCATATCTCGAGGCATCGCTAGAAGTCATGTCCTCTCAGGATATTCTGGATAATGAGACAATGCCGGCGTTCGACTCCCTTGGACCCACTTCGAGAAGTCAGAATATGTCTCATCGTTCCTGCTTGGAGAATGAGACAATGCCGTCGTTTGCCAATATCTCTGGAGCATCCCGAAGACAGCAGACAATGCCCAGCGAATGTCTGGACGATGTGAGCCAGCCTTCTTTCGAAAGGAGTAGATCTCGTAGACAGAGTCCCAGGCGGCAGCAACAGGTATCAATGCCTTCCCAGAACCTTTGGGACATCTCAGCGCCCTCGTTTGGGAACTCAACCAGGGATCCAACTGCCAATGAGTGCCTCGAAGATATTTCAATGCCCGCATTTGAGGGGGTCTCGAATGTTTCCAGGAGCAGAAGTCAGAGCAGAAGTCAAAGGCAGAGATCGAGAAACACTCGCAATATAAGTGACATATCTGCCCCGACTTTTGCCAGTTCAAGACGGGGTCAAACTACCAATGAATGCCTCGATGATATGACCATGCCTTCATATGGCAGAGTATCGAGTTTATCACCGAACCGGAGTCGTCGCCAGTTGCGAAGATCTATGTCAACGCAAAACATTAACGATATATCCGAACCCATGTATGCCAGTTTTTCAAGAGGACCCATGACTAATGAATGCCTAGAGGAAATAACCATGCCATCTTTTGGTGCTGTAACAGATTCTTCCAGGGAAGAAACGTCTAGAAGACCGTCTACGTCATTTGGAATGCCCAGCGAATGTCTGGAGGATATGACAATGCCCTCTCTTGGTGGAGTTTCAAAAGCCTCAAGAAGCAGAAGTCTGGATCGACACATGAGATCAATGCCATCGAGAATGACGAACGAGTGTTTGGATGAGATGACCATGCCATCGTTTGGTGGAGTCTCAGGCTCCTCCAGAAGGCAAATAACCATGCCGAGCGAGTGCCTGGATGAGGTAAGTGCACCATCCTTCGGAAGGAGCAGTTCTAGAGGATCGAGTCGGCGGCAGAGGACCATGTCATCCAAGAATACCCGCGATACATCTGCGCCCTTATTTGCCAACTCCACCAAATATGGAGACACAAATGAGTGCTTGGAGGATGTGTCCATGCCATCTTTCGACGGTATATCGGGATCATCGAGGAGGAAAGGATCCCGGAGACAGCAGATGTCGCTGCCCACGCAAAATATAGGTGACATTTCGGCACCGTCATTCGCGAGCTCGGGACGAGGTAATACGACCAATGAATGCCTGGAGGACATATCGATGCCATCGTTTGGAGCAGTGTCTAAAAATTCCAGGAGTCGTAGTCGAAAGCGGCAACAAAGTTCCAGCCAACGTTCGATGACAAACGAGTGCTTGGATGCTATGACCATGCCTTCGATGGGTGGAGTATCTGCTATGTCCAGAGGGCAAATGACCCTGCCCAGTGAGCGCCTGAACGATGTGAGTGCCCCGTCCTTTGGAAGAAGCTTCTCTCGGGGTGACAGTAGGCGTCAACGAACATTGCCAAGTGCCAGTTCCACCAGATGTCCACCGACGAATGAATTCCTGGAGGATGTAACTATGCCATCGTTTGGTGATGTTTCATCAACATCCAGACGTAGACAGTTGACCATGCCCAGTGAGTGTCTGGAAGACATGAGTGCCCCGTCCTTTGGAGGCGTCTCTGGTCCTTCCAGGAGACAAACCACTGGCCTACCCAACGAGTGCCTTGAGGACATCAGCATGCCCACCTTTGGCAACATTTCTGCTATATCTCAAAGAAGTGATGTCAGTCAGCCTGCACTTGGCAGAGGTAGATCGCTTGGACGGAGTGGGCGACGTAAGCGGAACTTGAGCAGAAGTCAAGCTTCCAATGAATGTTTAGAGGATGTAACAATGCCTTCATTTGGTGGAATATCAGGTGTATCCAGAAGGAAAAGTACCTCCCAGCATCAAAAATCCATGCCACCAGTAAGTGAATTATTAGAAAGGACTAATGAATGTCTAGAGGATGTGACAATGCCTTCCTTTGGAGGAGTATCAGGATCATCCAGAGCAAGAAGTCCACGACAAAGATCAACGCCCTCCAGAAGAGGGCACATGACAAGTGAATGCTTGGACGATGAAACAATGCCATCGTTTGGAGGTGTTTCGCAACATTCAGGTCGAAGGACTCCCAGAAGACAGACTCAAAATATTAGCGGCATATCAGCTCCATCGTTTGCTAGTTCGGGTCCTGGATTTGAAACAAATGAATGCATTGAGGATATATCGATGCCTTCATATGCTGATAATACAAGAGCCTCAAGGGCAAAAAGCTCTACTTCAATGCAAAGGTCGAGACACGGAGTGATGACCAATGAATGTCTGGAGGATGTGACAATGCCATCGTTTGTCCTGCAAGTCAAAGTACAGGTATTAACGAATGTCTTGAGGACATTTCAATGCCTTCATACAGGGAACATACAGGATCGCTGAGGAGAAGATGTCCCACACCTGTACAAAGCTCAAGACAAGAATGGTTGGATGAAATGACCATGCCCTCGTTCGGTGGTTCAAGGCGTGGACGAACTACGAATGAATGCCTGGAGGACATCTCAATGCCAGCCTATGGAGAAACCACAGGATCGTCCAGAGGAAAAAGCTTTAGACAAGCAACGATGACCAATGAGTGTTTGAATGATATGACCATGCCATCGTTTGCTAGTTCCTACCGAGGACCTGTTACCAATCAATATCTAGAGGACATTTCAATGCCTTCATTTGGAGGAATATCAGGATCTTCCAGGGGGAAAAGCCCAAGACCAAGGGGTCAATAATGCAACCATCCAGACCAGGTACGATAACTAACGAACGTTTGGATGATATGACAATGCCATCCTTTGGTACTTCGAGTCGTGGATATTCTACCAATGAATGCCTAGAGGACGTTTCAATGCCTTCATATGGCGGAAATTCGGGATTGTCTAGAGGCAGGTCTACCACGCCAATGCAAAGATCTAATCAGGGAGCCATGACATCGGAATGCTTAGATGATATGACCATGCCATCTTTTGGCAGCTCAAGTCGAAGACCCGCAACTAATGAATGCCTTGAGGACATTTCAATGCCATCCTATGGAGGCAATTCGGGATTATCTAGAGGAAGAAGCCCGACGCCAATGCAAAGCTTAAGGATGGGAGCGATGACCAATGAATGCTTGGATGACATGACCATGCCATCGTTTGGTAGTCCAAGTAGTGGAGCTGCTTATAATTCAGGATCGGCTCGAGAAGAAGTCCTAGCTAATTCAAATATTTCAAGGACCGATGACAAACGAATGCTTGGATAACATGACGATGCCATCGTTTGGCAACGTAAGTCGTGGCCCAGCTACAAATGAATGCCTGGAGGACGTTTCAATGCCCTCATATAGAAGAAACACTGCTTCCTTTGACGAGAGAAGCAGAGACAAGAAGGAGGCAAGGAAATGACGCCAACGAAGGATGGATGACTGACAGCTCGTATGAGAAGAGGTGGCGACAGAAGTCCAGCCCAAGCAAGGTCTAGCAGGAAATGACGACCACGAATGTTTGGATGACATGACTATGCCCTCGATGAGAGGTATTTGGATCATCCAAGGCAGATGACCATGCCAAGTGAGTGCTTGGACGACGTAAGTCAACCCTCCTTCGCAAGAAGTACCCATGAGGGAACCAGTCGACGACAGAGAACCTTGGCGTCTCCAAATACTAGTTCAGGAGTAAGAAGCCCTAGGCCACAGCAAATTTCGGTAACGAACGAGTGCCTGGAGGATATGACCATGCCAACATTCGGCGACATCTCTGGGTCATCGCGACGTGGGCAAAGCACCATGAACAGCGTTCGGCTGGAGGACATCAGCATGCCCTCAGGAATATCAAATCGAACTCAGTACAGCGAGTGCGTTGAGGATAACGTGAGTGGAGGACGTGGACGTCGCACCAACGAATGCCTCGAGGATGTGAGTGCTCCCAGTTTTGCCCCGAGCAGTCGAATGAACTCAAGACGAATGCCCCATATGACAGACGAGTGTTTGGAGGATGTTTCCATGCCGCAGAATGAATCATTATTCAGAAACGATTCTAAATCAATAGCGCGACGTCCACCAGACATTTCCTATCCCTCGGAAATGTTGGCCAACGAGAGTGCTCCCTCGTATCATTCACGGCGGGATGAAGCAGAGAAGTCGGCCGACTGTTCGTGCTCATCTCCTCCACAGAGCTCCAGAAGTCGTCCCTGGGAAGACGGCAGTGCAGGTCGTTTGGAGGATGTAAGCATGCCCACTTTCGAGAACGTTTCCTATCAACCACGACGCCATCAATTGACCATGCCCTGCGAGAACTTGGACGATAAGACTCAGCCGGACTTCTTTAACTCAACGGCATTGCCCAGCTCTACGAGAGCGGAGAAGGGAAAATCCCCTCGTCAGGAGCAGCAGATAAGCAGCAGCAAGCAACTGGCCGATGAGAGTGCTCCATCTATACTAAAGGACACCACGAAAGGACCTTCAGAAGTAGTCAAGGAAGTTACTGTCCAGAGCTCAACCACCTCAGTGACAAGGATTTTTAATAGTACACCAGAAACAGGTAATAACTCGGGTCAACAAATGATCGAGGACCTCTCGATGCCGCAGTTCGAGACCACGGACTCCAGTACACATCAGGACGCATCCCTTCACGGCTTCCAGTCCATGGAAAACTACAGGCCGTTCGATGAACTTATATATAGCCAGAACTCCGTGGGAAATCAAACGCAGCCTCAGACTCCTCAGCCAGCGAGGGCTCCGAACCGCAGTCGAAGTCTGCGAAGAACACCGAGCACACCGAGCACTTCAAATAATCGTGGGGGAACTCCGCCAAGTGCTACCAGGACTCCGGGTCAACCCTGCGATATGGTTACCACCAATTATCCCTACGGGAAACCCCATTGCTTTAGCCGAAAACCCTGTTAGATGGATAACACTCATTTGAGATTTAAATGTAAATTGGTTTTAAAACGGCCTGGTGGTATATTTTATACATTCTTTTGTAGAAAGAAAACAAGATTTTAATAAATTTGATGAATCCATTTAAACGGTACGCTTACGTAACAATTACATAGCAGATGAAAAATAACCAAATGTCAAGGAGAAACAAACAAATATGAATTATGATTGCGAATTTCCAAAAACCATGTTCAACAATTTACACCATATTGAGACAATTTCCGCGAAAAAAACAATGCAATTCATTGTAGCAGATAGAAACTGGTACATGCATATATTTCTACAAAATTGGTAACAAATAGGTTCAGGAATCGGGGAGGAAGCTTCCAGCGGAAGCGCGTTCATTGCTTGCTTTTTGCAGCCTTTGGCCTTCTGTTGTTTCCCCCATGCTCATTTCCTTTGTTACCGCTGCCGTTTTTGTTGTTTCTGGCGTTGTTAAGAGGGGAATCTAGGGGCTATATAGGTTAAATAAGGGGTACCTGCATCTGTAGCAGACACCCGACAAGTGTGTCGAGCGACGCGAGCTATTTAAGAACAATTTATTTTTAGCAAGTCAAGCGCCACGAGCGAAAAAACCTGTCGACCCGCTGCATACCCACCCATCAAATTCGTACACAGAAAGAAATTTAAGCAGAAAACAGTCCTTGTTTTTAATTGTTGTTTATTGACAATGAAAAAAGTAAGCTGATATCCAGGAAGCTGGGTAAGTGCGTATAATAAAAATTTAACTAATAATATTGGCGCCCAACGTGGGACGGACCTTTGATGTCAACCGAAAATCCTATTATCTGGTAAGGATAGACATTTTAAGGTGCAATCTTTGCATAATTTTTATATTATGGTAAGGAATTGTTAGACTGATTAAGGATAATTTCAGATACAATTTCTATGAGATGCAAACACAATGGCGATATTTTTTCATCACACATTTTCCAGCCAATTCAAGGGACTATTTTTTCCAGTGTTTATTTGCATAGTATGCCCCCTAAGCTCGTCCGTTCCCTCCATTCCGCTCTTATGACTGCGACGTTGATTTCGGTTTGAAAAATCGAGCGTAGCCCGACAAATGTCGACGAGGTCGGCTAGGAAGGTGCCAGAGGTATGCAAAACAAGAGCGGCAGATGCTTCAGATTGGTTTTCCAATTACTCAACATTTCAATGCAAATAACGCAGGGGCGGGGGCGGAAGGGGGCACACCAGACGGGGTGTGCGAGTGTATAGTCAGGAGAAAGATGGCGACGTAACGGTTAACGCCGCAGTGGGTAACCCGTTGAAGAATTGAATTGGCAACATCGCACACACATTGCCATCCCCATCTCCATTCCTATCGCCATCTCCATCTCCTCTCCATCAACATCTACATCCACATCCACATCCACATCCACATCCACATCCACATCCACATCCAAATCCCCGTTTGTGAACGGCGGTTGAGATTGCGGCTGAGATGCGAGTTGTGGGGGCGGTGACCCGACTCACAGCTGGGGCTAAATATATCTTTCGATTTCTTGTCAGAGATAAAATTTCAATCACGTTTACTTCACTTTCACTTGGCCGTTTTCCTTCCCGTTCCGGTAACCGCCCACTGACCCACTCAATCAGAGCCCGATTCAGCCTGGATCTGGATGTGTTGGCCGAGCGCACAGAAAAGTCTCCGAATTTTTCGTCATGTTTTCCACGGGATGTGAGTTATGGCGGGTCAGATATTCCCAAACTAAAACCTAGGGTATTCGTATTCAATTTTCTGGTTTTTATTTCTCAAATACTGATAGCTTTGTATTTCAGGGTGTTAGCTGATATCGCATAAATACATATATGGCTGTGAGTGATTTAATTAAGGTATGACTTATATAAAAATATTAATAATGTGAAAGTTATACAGGCTAGTCTTCTCTATGTCATGTTAAGGTTGTTACCTATCAGCTAAAGTAAACATGCACATAAATATCTCAATATGATGTTAATGCTTTGAGTTTTACTGTTATATTTGGTCTGATAAATTTTAAAAAAGGAGTTTAGTTTTGTCGACTGACGAACTTAACGAAAACCTTTTCGTTTAGTTAGGATTTTTTTTTGTGGTAATATTTTAGTTAGGAGTTTTCAATCAGATATTTGTTCCGAAAGAGTAGTTCAACAAGCCGAATAAAGCTACCATAGCAATGTGAAATAGGATTAGATAATTTTATCAATTCATTGTATTACCTGTTTATCAATATTTGCTATCTATGCCGAACCAAACTTTTGCATTTCCCCACTGTTAATTTCCTGTGATGACTGACTTTTTAGACAATGCAACCATTTGTCAACACTGAAGTGGGCGCGAAAGTTGGGTGGTGGACCTAAATCTTGATTTTCATTTCCATTTTCCATCATCACGAGGGACGAAGGGAGGGGGGGGGGGCGAATGCCTCACACGTAGAAGCCACTTAAAAGTTGAAAATTACAATTTACAGTTTTAGCCCCCCAAAGACTCGTTTACCCATATACAAATACACCACCCGCACACATGCATACATATTTAGTTTATTTTCCCTTTTTTTTAGTTACCATTCAAGTGGCAGTTAAAATGGCTTCAGCCTCAATTGCTGGCATCCTGGTGGCGTTTCGCCGGTTGCATCCACCATTTTACCATTCCGCCATCCGTCCATTCCGCATTCCGCCATTTCAGGACCAGCATCCAACTTCCTATGGCCAACATCCTACATATAACATCCAGCATCCAACGGCCAACCGAGGGCGACCCGCTGCATTAGGAAAGTTGACGCTGTTGATGCTGTGAGCGATTTATTGTTTTTGTGTAGAAAGCGTAAAATGGAACAAATTTCCCCATTCCCCTTCCTCGAAGCCCACACACAGTGATGCCGACGACCCATTTCAAAAACAGGACAAATCGAACCGCACAAGATGGCCAAAAAGACATCAAAAGACATCCGGATTTGAATGAAAATGCGGTTGCTTAATCTGATTTTCCAAAAAGGTAATTAATTTTTACTCAGATTAAAAAGCAATTGAAATAAAGAGCTTTTTGTGAGCTTGATTGCAATAACTTTAAAGAATTGAAAGGCTTACCTACGGCTAACAAAATAAAGTGGTATTTTATGTGCATTGTAAACAAATTTCATCTTAGCTATTTCCTATTCTCACCTAACATTTCTGGTCACCTTCAGAATTTTTTTTTATTTTACTAATCTAATGTCTTCTTTTAAAACTTTCTTTTAAAAACTTAAAATTTGTATAGTTTTTAGAGTTCAATTGTAAAAGTAATTTTATTTAATTGATTAATTAATGAAGTGTTAAGAAGTTTTAGGATTCTATATTATAATAATTATTTTGTTAAGGTTTCTATACAATAAAATTTGTTTATAGGTAAACAATATTTAAGATCAGTTCCGAATTGGTTTTCTTACAATAATATTTAAAAGCTCATTAATGAAAATGGATTTTAAAATAACCTTTGAAGGTGCCTAAAAGAAGGCAACAATATGTTCAGAGTGCGAAATTGCGATGGACTCCAGCCACTTTAACTGCATAGCTTTAGACACCTTTATAAGTGATTTCAAAACCCTGTAGCTTTCGAAAAAACCGTCATCACTCCCCGCACACACGCACACACACAGACTCGAACACCCACCAAGTGTTTGCCTGTAAGTGTGGTTGCATACTTTTAGGCTGCAACTGCAACGGCTGCTCATGGCTTTCGTCCTACCAGCCCCTTGCCAACCCCTTGCCAGCCCCCCTTTCACGACACCCCTTATGCCCAGTCGAGGCTAGGCAGTTAATTGTAATTCTGCAAAAATGCTGTCAAAGTTATGCGAGTGCGAAATGGCCACGGGCCAGGGGCAGCTGGTGGTTTTGGTTTCGGCAGTGGGGGTTGTATGCTGCTTGGAGGGGCCAAAACTGTGATGGAGGGGTGAAAACTATGGGGCTTTTGGACAACGGAACGGCAGTCGACCAAGCCCGCATTCGAGTGGATCGCGCAGTTTGTTTCCAAATCGCATTTTAAAGCCAGTCGGCTGGACTTAAAGCCCGCAGCATCGATTGGCCATGGGCTAGAATTCCGGAAGTGGCCTAAATCTGAACCAGCTGGGTTCGTTAATCGTTTACGGTTTGTCAGCTCGTATTTTTCAACTGTCTGTGCATTCTGCTCTCCTAGAAAGTTTTTCTATATTGTTTTATTTTATTGTGTGCAGATGTTCAATTTGAAAGTATACATTTTGTAAAACAAAGCTGTGAAAGAGTAGATAGTTGCTGTAAATATTTAAATGATATTATTTTCAAAAGCTTTTCAAACGAATTTCAGATTTTTTTTATTATTATTTTGACAATTTTTGGTGTTCACATTTGTATAATAATATCGTCCCTTCAGGATATGCCTGCTTTCATGTCAAAGGTCTCAAATTTTTCGCATTATTTACTTTTTGCCTTCTCTTTATTTGTCAACCCACAGTATTTTTGCCCTGAAAGCGGTTTTATTAAAACTTGATATACCTTTACCTCACTAAAGGTTTTAATTAATTCCATTTGTTGGGGGTTAGCTCTTCATTTATATTTTACACAGAGCTTTGAAGAAATCCAGTTAGTGTTTGATTTCATAGCATATGCTTTGCTTAAATTTTGTTGGGAAACTTTCACGAATTCTATTCCTAATTAAATATAGAGCTGCTGTGAATAACTTTGTTACCATTGCAGAGTTTGGTGTATTTGATATACAGGGCCACTGGAAAAGTTATATCTTTCAAAGGGAATAGTTCGCACTGCATTTGTTTGTAATTGGAATAATTAAATGATGTTACATTTCTTTTTTACTATCATAAAAGTGAAAAAAGCACTATCTTTTTTTCTTAAATTGAGATAAATCATAAATCATTTTATAATCACTAACATGTTCTGTCACATCATTTTAAAATTACCAAAACGTAGGGCTAATCTTAGAGTCTTTTGTGGTTCTCCAAGGATATAAATCCTCACGGAATAATATATAATTTGCCAATATAAAGTGCCCAAATTTCAATTAATTATTTAGCCCACAAAATTCTTGTCTTGGCCCCCTTTTACCCATGACAGAATCCAACTTTTCTTGGGCATACAACCCACTGGCAACCACCCATGATTTATCCGTTGACGTTTGGCGAATTTGGCAAATCAGTGCCGGAACTTTTGCAAATGCTAAAAGCAATATTCACACGCTCATAATTTACAATCGCAAAGTTTCATCTGCCATTTGGTTGGCTTTCCGTATATATGTATGTATATTTTTTACACTTTTTTTGTTCGCCCCCCATACGGGAAGGAAATTATTACTTACATCAAAGATTTGCATACATCGTCTTAGTGGGTTAGGCAATGGGAAATTTGTCCCTGCCAGGAAAAGCAGGGAGGGCGGGAAAATCGAGGGAAAGAATGGGATTGTGCGGCAAGTGAAGGAAGAAGTTAAGTAAAAGAATTCGAAGGGAAAACTTTGCCTTCAATGAAATGAAATAAAATTGCATTACAACGGCACAAACGGGTGGCGAAAGGGGGCTATGAAAGGGGGTTCCTTTGCGACGTGTGCGAAAAACTTTCGCCTTGCTCCCATTTTTATTCCTGCCAATGGGCAAAGTAAAGTCAAGTCAAGTCAATGAACGACACACTCGCACACTCACTTGGACGCACATAAATTTGTTTAACCCGCACATGTGTCAAAGTTCTGAAGCCCCACAACACACACACACCACACACCCACCACTCCCCAAAACCCCCAACCCCCAGGCCTTTTTTAACCCAATTTCCGCAATTAAGTTTATATCATTCACCTGAGCTGACTAAATCAGAGCCAAAAGCATAGCCAAGCGAAAGCCAAAGTAAAATTTCCCCGTCCAAGGACGAGATGTGAGTGACAGGTGAACTTTGAGACAACTGAGACTGGGTTTATACGTTTATAGAACGGCTTTGGACATAATTATAGATCTTTGTTGGCAAACTGTAATAGAATACAAAGGGATCTATAATATTGTTAAGGCAATTACTTAATTACTTTGAATTGTTTAATCAGAAATTATCTAATGTGTCCTTCCCCTTTCCAGTTAGGCAATGCGTGAATTCTTCAGACTGGGTAGTGCAAAAATAGAGTGAGTCTTATAAGCTAATGAAAATCGATAAAAAAGTTTGGTTTTGAAAAAGTAGCAGAAAATTTCCGATACTCTTCGTGAATTTTGATGCTGTTTGAATTTTGAAAAGATAATCAATTGAGACACATTAAAATTGACGTATAAACTTGAATGATATGCGTTGATGTCTCTGATTTGGTTGATGATGAAGGTGATGGTTGTATGCCAAAAGCTGCAGCTTGCAAAAAGGGGGAGTCACACAAAAGCGACGGGATTCCCCCATTTTGCGAGTGAGTGAAAGGCTTGGTGTCTGTGATTCCCCTCTCTGTTTGACAATTGCTTCATTAGGGCTCTGTGCGAGTGATGGACATGGATATAATGCAGGCGATACAGGTACTGCAGATACACCTGCAATTGCAGATAAAGAAGTTAGTTGCATATGTGTGGGGAACAAGAAAGTTGGATAGAGAGCAAGCTATAGATTGGGGGATACGGATAAAGCGAAATGAGTTATGCCAATTTGGACAATTTGTCCTTTTAACTTCATGAGCGTGTCTATATGAACTATTGTTCAGCAATAATATATACAACTATTAATCTTTATTTATAAAACCGAAAATGCAATCTTTTCATTTTCGCTAATCTGTGAGTTCCAAGTTAAAATATTAATTACACTTTGTGGGGCAAGGTGAATGCAACTGCCTTTACAGGGACCATATTTATGATCCTGCGGCTCGATAAATTCCCATCGGGGATCGTCCAACAATTGGCAATCTCGAGGAGGGCCAAACTCAAGGACTTTTACGCTCTGGTCGGGACTGGCCAGCGCTATATAGATTGATATAGTGACGCAGCAGACATCGAGAACTGTCTTGGGTAATAAATGGCAGGACAAGGGAATTTGCCAAGTTAACGAAGCGTTGTGGACGAGGCCAATACACACACACACACAAACACACAGAGAGAAAAAGGATGCGACTTAGGAGGAGAAGAAAGAGACAGAGAGAGGGCTGGAGGAAAAGGGAGAGCTACATTAAATCCATGCTTGTTTGTTTTTGTTATGTACTCGCAAACAAGGACGAGTGCCACATATGCACCTATCTCACATTGTATCTGCTGTGAGTATCTATGTGAGTATCCAAGTGCGTCTGTGTGAGCGGCGCGGCTTTGCGTTAGTGGAAAAAATAATTCTAACAGCAACTCAAACAGGCAAACAAACAGGCAAACAAACAAACAAACCAACAGAAAACATGAAAGCGGCGCAAAAACGGAGAAAATAAAAGAAAACTGCACGGCGAGCGAAAGAGATGGGGAAACGGAGGGGGAGCGAGAGGGACGGGCAACATTTGATGTTTGTGCTGAACAAACTTTGGCACGAAAACTTGCTCCAAAAGACACCTGAGCAGGCTTTCCCCCAAAATGTCCCATCCTCCATAAATCCAACAAAAAGGCGCAAAACCGCCCAACCACCCAGCCACGCCCATCACCCAACGCCCCCAAAGATCGATCACGTGTTTGAAAAGCGCCGACAGAATACATTCAGAGAAAAAACATAGGAATTGTAATTAACTTTAGATTTTTCAAAGCCATCTAAAATCTCTGGTTTATCGAAAAAGTTTATAAAAGGCGACTAAAAGTATGCTATAAAAAATGAGACATAGGTTTTTTTCTAATAGCATACTTTTATACACCTTTGCCTAACATCTAACTAACTTTAACTCTCCAAGGATTTAAAATGGCTTTAAGAAACGTTCCAACTGTAATAATTTTGTGATTTTTTATAGTCATTAAAAATTTCGTGATCATTAAAAAAATAAAAATAAATGTCTAAAAGTATGCTATAAAGCAATTGAAATTTTGTAGTAGCATACTATTATACATCTTTAAAGTGGTTCAATTCTGTACATTCAATGATATGAAATAACTTAATTTTCATAGTCATTAAAAATTTCGTGATCATTGAAAAAATAAAAAAGGTGTATGTATGCTATAAATCAATCGAAATTTTGTAGTAGCATACTATTTTGCATCTTTAAAGTCGCTAAATTCTGCACTTTTAAAGATATGAAATAACTTAATTATACCAATCATTCAAGCAGTAATGTTTTAAATCCAAATATAAATTTTAAGAAACATAAAAATATAAATTAGTTTAGTTCAAGTACATTAATCGTATATTCAGTAAAAATAAAAAAGGGGGCTAGTGTAAAATATTAAATACAGCTCTCTGAAGAAGTAAAAAAAAACATGTTTATTTTACTCAACTATTTACCTGGGTAATGTACAAATTTATTGCATACTTTCAGAAACCTTAACCAACGTTTTCAAAGTCCCCCGAGCTTTCAAAACACCAAGTTTTATTTTACCGTGCAGGAAAGACGTTGGGCGCTTGTGGAGGGACATGTGTTTGCATTCAATTCATTCAAATATATTTTCAGCAATTTTTTCTTGTCATTTCATATGTGATGATGGGTGCTGGGACAACGACTAACCCCTCCATCACCATCCCACCGCATTCTATCTGTTCTTGTGTGTTTTCTCCATTCAATCATTTCATGGACAACATGTAGCCTAGACATCTATTCTGTGTCGTCGTGTGTTTGTTGTCTGGTGATTGACCCACAGGAATGGGAGTTGAAAGGAGCGAAATCCACCTGAGTAGGTTATGCCCCCCTCTCACTCCACCGCACATCCTGTCCCTGTCTTCCGTTGCACAACAAAAGACTTGGCGCCCGATTTTATTAGCATGAGTAGCAGAGCGGCCACATGGAAAAGAATGCTGTCATGTGTCCATGCAGTTTTTTCCTCACTTTTCTTGTCTTATTTTATTTAGAGGTCCTCGAAGTGCCTCGACTTGAGCCCCAGACCATATACCATATACCATGTATCTTATGGATGGGCTGGACGATTGCAGATGCATTTATGAATTGCACATGACTTGTCGAGAGTGGTGCAGAATGGTCGATGGTCTTTCTGGATTGATAGGGCTGCAGATGGATGATGCACATAGGGAAAAGCACTCCGAAGTTGAAATGCCCTTTTATATATATAAATTCCCTTTTCCTATACAAAAATCAACCACGACAAATGGCACAAAACTCTCTAAAGCTTTGCACAAAATTAAGCAGGATTAAATACAGTAACTAACATTATATTTACTTTCAATATAGGTCACAATAAAATATTTTTTTAAGCTTTAAAACAATCGCTTAAATATCATGAAGAAAATTACCCCCTTAATTATATTTAAAATAATTATTTTGCTTATGTATCTGAATTTTGGATTTAAAATTGTATACCTACACGTTGCTCTTTACTTTTAAGGCAAAACGACAAGGGTTGGACAAATTTCGGAACTATTTATACTATATTTTTTAAAACCTGCATTTTAAGTGAATTAAGAAAAAAAGTTTTTCATAAGGCTGTGTACTTTTATGTATCGAAATTAAATTAGATTTTATCAAGTACCTTTTGTTGTTGCTCATGCTTGTTATTTTTTTAAACAGGACTTTCAAGTCTTCAATATATTTTGCAACCATGTTTCTTGTGTGTATGTGCTTGAATGGTGGTTTTGGGAAACATAATGCAGTGGTCGTAGTTCCCACAACCTCCCCCGAACCCCTCGTGTTCCCCGGTTTTTGGCTTACCTTTTTGGCTCAATACATTTGGTCTGCTCCAGTTGCCTTATATCCTCATACAGTTCATCGCATAAAGTGTGAAAATGCCAAAAATTGTCGTACGTTGTGGATTTTTTTTTTCAAGGACCAAACAGCGTCCTTGCCCTCGCTTTCGTCCTACAAAAAAATTATTGCAATTTTGTGACTGTGCTACGTGCATTTTAACACCGTTTTTACACCATGGCCGTGGAAGTGTGCGAGTGGAGTGTATGTGCAAGTGGATTTGCTGTTTGTCTTAGTACTTTCCGCACACTGAAAACATTCATAAAGTTGGCTCACGCTTAAGTAAACACGAAAAGTGTAAAATGATTTCATCTGATGATGATTTGGCTTTGGGAATTGCACGCTCCATTGCGTCACTTACGAGTCCTACGCTGGTGTAAGTGTGCGGCATGCAATTATGTATTATTACACACACCACCCACAAAACCACACCCACCCACGCAGACACCCAAATGTATTTGCACAATGTAGAGCAAACAAGCTGGGAGACATTTGCATATAATAAACCAAAATTCCATTTGTTTATAGTGGATGCTCTCTAAAGTGGAGCAGCGGAGATTATTTTACAGTGGTACTTCTTGGCTGTATACTTTCGTGCACTTAGTTAAAAATTACGACATAATTCATTTTGTTCATAAAGTGAACACATGGGAAACGGTTTAAAACCATTTAATATGTGGCTTAAAAGTATGCAGTGAAATACGTTAAATTACAAATTATTCTAGCATACTTTCAGGCAACTTTAACAGTGATAACCTTCAACAAATTTAAATAAGCTTTAAACATTAAAATAACATAAATAAAGTGGTTTTAAGCCACTTTATATGTAATTGAAATTATGCAGTGATAAATATGAAATTACAATATATTGTAGCATACTTTTGAGCACACTCTGCAAACCTGTGACAATCTACAGGTACAATTTTTCATTTGATATCCAATTTTAATTCTTTAATTTAATATTATGGTTTTTTTTTGTAGACCACTCTGTTTTTCAAGTTGACAAGATATTTTATGCATATTTTTTGCAAGCTGCAGTCGTTTAAAAAGTTTGCCTTACATGATATGACGCGGAAGCGGCCCTCGGGCATTTCGAACTGTCAACAAAATGCATTCAATTGGATGCATTTCCTCCGATCGGCCAAATCCAATTTGACCAATTCGCTTTCAGTTTTTAATTGAAAAATATGTTTGCTTACTCGTGCGTTTGTGTGGAAATCCTGGATAGAGCCAGCCGAAAACCACATTAATATGGCACATTATCGGACTGATTTACCATTTGCTTGTTTTTCCGGGGCCTAGACAAAGTGGCATTTGGGGCATTAGCCTAATGCCATCACAAATCCACCTAGAAAAACGAACTGTTTATGCCCGCGAATCCCCCAAGATGATAAGACACAGCAGATGTAAAAGAAAGTCGTAGGACTCGTCGCTAGGGAACCCCACAAAAAGGAAGGACGATGTTGTAAAGACTCTTCTCAGAATTTTCCTTTATTTTATAGCTTGATAGGGACTCCTTGTCAACATTAATAGCTTTATTCATTGTTCTGTGCTTGTTGTGAAAACTCCCTTGAAGTTTTACCTTTCCATTTATATTTATATATTTTTTGCAACATTAAGCGGATTCTGTTTTTGTATTTTGTGGCAATGATATATCTTGTAGTATCTATAAAACTGAACCCATATTAAAGTTGTGTTACTTGAAATCTAAATATTTTAAGCTATATAGAAGATTATAATTGGCTTTAAAATAATACATTATATATTTCCGAAGAAAATCACTTTCATTATGGTCTTTAAATATTAAATTAAAACGTTTAAGATTATAGATTCGGGCTTAACAAATTTTTGTTAAAGAATCTTAGTTATATTTCCTTCTTTTATAAACGTAAGGGGCTTAATCATAAACCGTTTAAGCTTCATTCAGGAGAATACTAAATAAGCCAGTAAATAAATCAGGGATAATCTCTTAAATCGCCTTGCAAGGGTATCCTGGCGAAAAGCCTAAGAGTAGGCAATGTTTTTGATAAGATCAACTTGGAGGCACTCTGCGTGTTTTAATGTGGAGTTCTTGGGGGACTGGGGGTATTGGGTGGCATGGGGGTGTGAACACACACTTGTTGAGGATGTAACTACATACACACACACACACACAACCTATGACACACACATTAGGATTTACCTACCAACACACACGCACTCCGTTAAGGGCGTGCTAAAAAAGTTTTCATAATTGACGACAAGCTCTCCGATCCCCTGGCCCCATCTGCATACCCCATTTCTCCACTTTCACCCGGTGCACCCACTTTCATGGCGATGATGATGATGGGCAAATATTTTACGTCATTAATTAGCGCATGGCAGCGCGCTTGAAACTATTACGTAATGCGATAACACCAGCAGCAAAAACGCCGACAGCATAAACTATTATGTGCAAAATTTTTAATGACGTTAGGGGGTGGGCTTACAAAAGGATGCCAGAATACAAAAAAAAAAACAAAAAGAACATTGTTCAAGGCATTTGCATTCTTCGGCTCTTTTCCCCGCTTTCACGTATACCCTTTAAGGTGGCTATAAATTACATACAAGAAAGTTCAATAATATAGGTGCCACGTGTACTTAGATTCTTTTTTAAGGTTTCTTATATATTAATAATTATACTCTAATTATATACATTTTTAAGCACTTTAAATTGGTACTCTGGGTAGGAAACTCCACTTTGAAAATGGGTTTTGTGTTATAGTAATATTTCATAGTTAATGGAGGTTATTGAAAAGAATCCCTTGTTTTAAAAACCTATGGGCGTCTAAAAGTAGACAATGATATATTTAAATTCCAAGTATCCAATGGTTTTACTTCAAAAGACGTCTATATTTTTAACTGCATACTTTTTGACACCTCCAAAATAGATTTTATAACAACCAATAGGTTTATTCGTAGCTTTTTAACTTTAATCAGTTAATTTTTGAGAAACATTTACTTTTATCTTTTTACATATTTGTTTTAATATTTACTTAATTGCCAAGAGTGATTTCAATGTCGGTTTTCGAATTAGCTTTCTCCAGTTTTTCGGTTTCTTCGCTGTTATTTTTGATGCCCTTATAATTAAATTATTTAGTGCAAATTTGTGCACAGTTGTTGTCTCTCCCACACACACTCTCTCACTCACACACACACAGGCAAAGAAGGATACACTCACGCACACATTAGATATGTTATGATTACGATAGCGCCGTCTTGCTCCCCCGCACATCCGCTCAATGCGGCCCTCCCCCTCGCACACTGCTCCAGTTCATCTCTCACTTGCAGGATAATGAGAATTTAAATCGCAATAAAGTGGCGCTGCAAAAGAGGAGAAGTAACAAGCTAAAATAAATGTTTAGTTGAATTCTGGGTCGGGTAGGTTGGATTAAAAGATCCCCAATCCCCACACACAACACACCACCCACCTCCCAAAAAGGGCAATCATAAACGGGTCCAGTGGGGGCGTGGCGGCAGCAGACAGTGAAAGTGTTGCCGACTTAGGGACCGTCTGCAACCGAAGTATCTGCTAGTATCTGTATCTGTATCTGTATCTACATATCTCTGAATCAACAGAAGTGGTCACAAAAATATGTAAGTTTTGCGAAATATATGTATTTCTTTGTCTAATGTTGTCCTAAATCTATTTAAATTAATCGCTTTACCGGAACATTTTTATGTTTAATCGTTTTTAAAGCAGGACTAACATAAATTAAAAAAAAATTTTTTTTTCATTATTGGATTAAAAAATCTGAGATCCTGTGGGTAACGAAATTTGTAAGGTACCATGGAATTTAATGACGTGTTATTTATTATTATATATAAGTATATTGAACCAGGAACCAAAAATATTCGCAATTTGAAATTTATTTTAGTAACCCCCACTTTGAAAGTGTTCATTCACTTTGTTTTTCCATTTTGGTTGTTTTTTATTCGCTCTCTTCTTTTTTGTTCAACTGGATAATTTTTAAAAAATTAAAAACCTTTTCTTTGCAGTTATCAACCCATTTATAATAAAGATAATCTTTTACCCGAACTAAGTGCTATTTTAGTGGTCACAACTGTGGTTCTCCAACTGCACATCCATTGCGTGCCTGGGTTTCCCCGCCTGTGCGTGCGTTAATAAAATGTAATTTTGAAGCTTATTTAAGGCGAACCTCGTACGCAGCCTCCGCCGGAGTCATAGACTGAAACGTAGTAGCAGCCGTACTGCTCCGAAGTCATAGTCACCGACAACTTCTGTCTCGACGAAGGAGATTATGAATCTCCCAAAGGATATTCCCACAAGCAATTTCGCTCCGAGGGGCTTCAGAAATCACGAAATGAACTTTCTCAGGGATAATAACGCCTTGTTAGGCAGCACGAAAAGAGGGAATAAATAGGTATTCGGCTATTTAATGCATTTTAGGTATTCGAAATGCTTTCAAAGATGATAAATACGTTTAAAACTAAATATATATGCTTCGATTTCATGTTTTTATACTTTGCATGACTCGTTTTGTTATTATAATATTATTTTTCTTTGGAAAAAAATTGAAAGAATATAATGACAATTTACAAAATTTTAGAAAGCTAAAAAATATTTTTTTTTCAAAGATTGGTATTAAAAAAATGAAATATATTTAATATAAATAAATTAAATTTTCTTTTTTGTAGAATATTGAATATTGGTCAACATACAGCCTTGTTAAAGTGATTTATGACTTTTATTTAAAAAATATATTTTTAAAATTGATTATATTTCTGAGAATTTCTCAATGAAGTTGTATTTATTCGGCGGAATAGGCAGGGACAATGGACAAATGACAGGGGCTGGGAGAGTCCTTGCTGCAGACGGAGCCTGCGGCACAGACACATAAATGCTTATTAGCATTAGCAGCGCATTATGATTATTCGGAGAACACGCACACACCCCACACACCAACACACACAGACACGCAGGACACCTTTTTCGAGCTGGGGAACCCCCGACATTCCCATTTTCAAAACTCACCAGGTATCGGGGTTAAGCTGGCATTTGGCATTTGCCACCGCCAGCCGTTGTTGTTTGCGGAATATTGTCAGGAGACTTGTGCGTTTGCCTGCTCGACGCTGCACGGTTTTAAATTTCGGATTCGGTATTCCGTATTTCGCATCCTGCATCCAACATCCTGCATCCTGCATTCGGATCCCGACTGGATACGGCATTGAGCTGCAATTAGAGCCTGAGTGACAGCCGCCATGCTAATCAGCTTCTTATTGGGCTCAAAGGTCGGATCATGGTGCAACAGGATGGTGTTGAACATTTACTCAAGATTGACAGGCTTAGTATTGGTATTTAGCATTTGGTATAAGTATTTTAATTGTAGTATTTAGTTTATTATTTATACCAAACAAAAACACCTCTTAGCGCGGTAAAAATCTAGTGACGATCGCACCATCAAGAAACATAAGTAATGATATCAACTTTTGTAACGTAAATGTATTATAGGATCTACTAAATAAATTCATTCGATTTAATTGCAGCGTGCCGAATGTAAAAAATTTAGAAAGTGTATTTAGTTAGTAAACAAATGAGGTGTCATTCCACGAGTATTTCAAGTGAGAATACAACTAGACTAATGAGCTTGAGCCTTTATCCTCAACGGCCCCAACAAATGAAACTTTCTAAATCTTCACTCTTCTTTTTATTTTTATAGGCATCGGATTATAACTGGAAATTCCACCTACAAATGGATACGAATTTTATACTAAAACAATTTAAGAGTTGTCAAAACAATCGAGAAAAAACTCGTGATTTATATATATAAAGCTATATATTCAAAACAAAGAATCAACGCATAGCAAAACTCACTTAAATTCACTAATAATATTTATAATTATTATATATTCTTAATGCAAACAAATTTTCTAAGGGATATTAGGGATCCACAAGTAGCTCGGGCTTAAAAAAAAATGCTGGTAAATAAGCCATCAATTAAGTGACATATACGTTTGTGCTATGAAATGGCATCTTCAAATATAAAAGACTCTCAGTTTCATTAGCCTTTCTTGTCCTTCGTTTGAAATGCAGATTTTCCATCTCATTGTAATTTAATTACCATAATGATTCCCTTTGTGCAGACTGTACATTTAATTCGCAGGCCTTTTTGTTTCAACTGTATTTGCATCGTTTGGCAGCTGCTGTTGCCCTCTTGGCTCGTCGTCAAATTGCTGCAGCTAGATATTAACCAGTTACTGTGTCTTCCGCTCAGCACTTTTTTTCAACTTTTTCCCACTTTTTTATTAACCCCTTTGTCGATGTTCTACGCTGATTTCGTCACGCGCAACCGGAAATTACTTTCCAGTTTTTTTGTTGGCATTTTTGCGGCACCACCACTACTACTAGTGGTTCACACTCGACAGATGCGACATTCCCCCAGCCAGTCCCCCCATTTTTGCTGCACTTCCACCACGGGAGCTGGATTTTTTCTATCGATAACAAAAGGAAGCCTTATTAGAGTGTTCCTTTATTTGAATGCCACATTTCACGCCATGTGGGGTATAAAATCGGGGACTGCCGGGGGTGGCATCTATTGTGAGAGTTGGTCTTTTTTCAGCTAGCTCACAGACTCCCCGGAAACCCCTATGAGCATCCCCGCTACTGTAAAAACCCAAACACCCCCCCGAACATCCTGCGAACCTACGAAACCTTGACAAGTTGCTATTGTCAGCCATTGTGGGGTCCTTTGTTTTAGCCTGGGCTTTGTCAGCTGGTCCAGCTCCTTCAGCTGGCTGCTTTTCCCACTCCCCGGCACTCTCAATTTTCTACTTTCCACACCACCCGGCTTTCTGCATTTTCTTTGGCCGCCTTCAGTGGCAACTTTTCATTAACCAAAAAAGAGCTGCCTCGGATGGTCGGATAGGCACCCAAGATGCCTCCACGGCACATGCTCAACAACACTTCCCAGTGGACACTGGGGAAAATTGTGGAATACAAACTAATAGGCTATAAAGTATAAGATAAATAAATATAAATAAATATTAATATTTTCAAATATTTTCTAATGTAACTTGGTGAGTTGTGTACTTTATTTAATATTTATTAAAACAAATGAATGCCTACCAATCAGCCCATGTATTTTTTTATACGGTATGAGCCCATGTATTTTTTTATAAGGTATTAAAACATTAAAACATTAAAATACATGAAAATTATTTCCATTTCACCGGTTATTCCTTATACGGGTATTTAAAATGTAAGATCAAATTTGGAATAAACGGTCACATTAAGTATTCCCAACAATCTCTAAGGTCCAAGTATATACAAAAATGTAGTATATTTTAAATAAAATAAAATAAATCAGTTTTGATTTTAGTCTATTTAATTAATGTCGCTATTTTCAAAGTATTGAACTTAACTTTTCTTCTAGGCTAAGGAACGTTCTACCCTCTTAAACTCCAAGTTTTCATAAAATTGTTTGGCTTAGATCTTACTTTTAATTTTAACTATCCTTAATGTGGTATTTAAAAAAACTTTAAATTGTAGCCTAGACGATTGTTTGAATTCTTTATAAAACTATAGTTACATATAATACCTAATGTTATCGTATTCAACCCATTAAATAGAGTGAATATCTATGAAATTGAAACCAAAACAAAGCATCGAGTTTAGTTTTATCGTTCTATCGGTGTGCACTATTTGTGTGCCCTATTTAAACAGCTTTCCAGCAAATAGCTCCTTTGGTGGTTTTGGCGGGAACTTGTGATCAGATTTCATCTTTGAGTGCCTGGACGTGTCCTCTCGAAATGCCAAATTAAACCGAATAAGCGGCGATAAACAGGGTCGGGAATTTGGAGCCAGAGCCCTGAACTTTCGAGGCGGTGAGAGCAACAGACGTCTGGCCGGAAAAGCCAGAAAAGCCGGCTAAGATTTGGGTAGAATGGCCAAGGGGGGGCAGTCAAGGAATCGCGGAGATGGATGGATGTGCGAGGAACATCAACTAATTGAAATTGCGCGCCAATTTTGTGGCTTAGCCAGAGTCAGTTGGCCCTGGCTGTGTCGTGTCTTGGCCAAGTGACATGCGCATAGCCATATCATTGGTATGGCTCGGGTGGAAAACCGAAGAGGCCGAGGCTTGCGGGCCAACTTCGTGCGTTGTCGTGGGTCGGGAAACGTGAATCGTGGGAAAACACAACATAAACTCGGTGCTCCGAACTCGGAACTTTTGGGGGGCATATGGGGTTTTTGTTGGTAATACTGGGGGCCGGGGATGTGCGTACGGATTCATTCGCCTGGCCGGAATATCGGCGAGTGCAGTTAACGTCGGTATCTGCAGGGCCTCGCATCGTCGGCGGCGTCAGTCAGCGAACAGCGGTCCAACGGTGCGTATGCGTATTTCGTGCGCTCCACGGTGCGTATGCGTGTTATTTGACCCACAGAAGGGAAATCGCGGTGCGGCAGTATCTCGTAACCATCGTCGTCGTACGTAGTACGTCTTCCTCTTATTTGTTGTGAGTCGACTTCTTCGCGCGTTTCTTCATTTTGGCCACCGGTTTCTGTTACCAATCCGCTCTACCGTTGAATTTTTTTTTTTGCTGTTTTTCTTGTTTGTTTTGGTTTCGATATGTACGGCATGAAATCGGAATGAAATAACCAAGGCAAGACCCTAGTGAAAAGTGTATGAGTGCTAAATACCCCAGAGAGAGAGTGTGTGCAATGTCGGTTTTCGGTCACCATTGATCTATGGCCATGGCCGGTGAATATTAAAAGGGCCGCCACAACACAGATAATAGCAGAAAACAAACCGCTTTAGGCCAAAATTCACTCACAAGTGTCATATTTCGTTTTGCAAAAGGTAAGATAATCCGTTCGTTGGTTAGTGAAATATTCTAGAAACATTAACGTCCGATGTTGAGAACTTGGCTCATATTCGGTGGAAACCCCTTTCCGTACTTTGAGTATTTTAATTGTAGTACGAGAAGGAAACATCAAACACTTAGCGCTTGAGGCGAAAGCAAAATATGTTTATTTAAGTCTGCAGATAGGTGATAGAACAAAATGTGTGCGTGTGTGCCTGATTTGTTAGGCTAATGGATATTCAATTTCATATTACATTTTCATTAAAATCGTCGAGTTATTTTGGGGTTTCGTGTGTGGCCAATTACCAAATGAAGCATTCTTTATTTTTTAGCAAACATGCAGAATGGTTGTGGGTAGCTAATGGGTTATTGGGTGATTATCATTGGTTGTAGGTGCTTGCAAATAGCCATGTCTTTTATTATATTGATTATTTTCGACTGTTAATATCAACTAGTAATGAGCAACTAGCCCTAAGTTTTAGAAATCTTTTAAAATAATGCCTATATTTTAAAGGTGGTTGGTAAGTGCAAAATTATGCAAATTATTGTATTGATCATAATCAAATGTTAAGTTCAAGAAAATGTTTTCTTTTCACTTAACAAATTTTAAAAATACTAAGGTAATCTCTAGTGAAATAATAATAATATTGGAAAATTAATAACTCAAAATATTAAAAAAAAAACTCTTAAATAAAGTAAAATCAGTAACTGGAGCTGCAAGGATTCGAACTTTCGAACCTTTCCGTAAAAAATATCATTGTCACTTTTCTGATTGCATATTATATTTAAGTACGGAGGCTTTTTATTTTAGGAACGTGCTTTTAAAAAATTTCAAGATCGATTTAGTTATTTTTTAAGAACATTCTTTCTCTAATTATTCATTCTACATTTTTCTGGGTGTAAGAAATCTTAATCTTATTTGTCATTAGATTACCCCAATGTTAGTTATTTCTCTTATTACATGCAACAATTGCTGGAATAAATGTATTAGTCTACCATGAATATCATGGCGTATATCTCCATATTTTAAATAAGCGGATCTCCACCCTTTATGTTTATGGACCTCCCACGGTCACTTTTACCCCTGGCCAGCCCCTGGGAGGCATTAACTGGGATCAACTGTACAATTGCGGTGCACGGCGTAAACCTATCGAAAATTTGTTTGCCAAACGCCTTCACCCAGGGGTCTAATTCGATTTGGTCAACTGCAGCTAATAAGGTCAGAACGTGTGTGTGCTAGTTTTTGGCCAGCAATATTTTGCATTTTACACGACGCACCAGATTTATGGACCAGATGCCCTAAGAGGGCACCCCCTCCCCATCATCATCATCATGATCATCATCAATGGATGCCGGATCGAAGGCCGTTAATAATGGAACCTGGCCAGGGGCAAATGCATTTCATAATAATTAAATTAAAATCTGTTTATTTATGCACTTAAGCCGCAGCAGCAGCAGCAGCAGCACAAAAATGGCAATAATAATAATAAACACTAGTAATAATAATAATAAGGCTTACATCCATTCTGGGCGACCATTCGAATGTGAAATATCTAGATTAAATATTATTTATAATTAAAGCAAACAACTGCCGGTCAAATGCCTGCTGGATCCCCAAGCCCCATCTCCCCGAAAAAGTCCACCGAACTTGCAGTAATTAAAACAAAACAAAAATATGTGTATAAACCTTGGCATTTTGTATTTAAATCAATATTGCGGCCAAACTGGCAAAATGGCAGGCGAAACACTTTCGCAAGAAGGAAAACTAATTTGAAATTTAAATAAGTCCTGATCTCGTTTTCTGTGGAATTGCTGCAGCTGCAGACTTTCGACTGTCGGCCGTCGAGTGATTGAGATTCAAATTTCATATTTACCTCGCCTTCTCCGTATAATCCCTCAATTAGCCCGGGAAATAAAGAGATTGCCAGTTGAGTGGGTGAGTTTCCTCGGGCCGAGTTGGCAAAATGAAAATTAAATATTTATGACAACTATCGGGCCACGAGACTTCAACCTCAACGAACCGGAATCCTCAATGTATCGAAGTTGGCTGCATCGCAGTGGATGCAATTTCTGGCTGGGATTGGGGTTGGGCGAAAGTGAATTCCTTTGACAACAACATCAGGGGCAGAAAAACAAGGAATTTACCCTTGTCCACAAAGAAAAATGCTCGGGAAGCCAACCTGCAAGCGAAAAATTAAATAATAATTGCAGCTAATGGATGACAATGCCACTGAGTGGTTTTTTTTAAGTAGCAGCTTGTTATATTTCCGGATCTCGCAGTTTGTTGCAAAACTCATATTACTTACATGTACTTCGCATTATTTTTCTAACTAAATTTTAAGGATTCTGTTTGATGAAAATCATGTTTTAGATCTTCCTCTTGTACTTAAGTTTTGAACTTAGTTTAAGTGTGGCTTTACGAGAGGTTTCTTTTTCGAATTTTTTGTTCTATCTACCACAAAAGTACATCATACATTGGTACTTTCGAATATTTATTTTCTTCTTGCTTTAAGAGCGAGCATATATCAAGGAGAAATCGTTCTTAAAACCAGAAATATCGTAAAGTATGCTTGATTCAGGGTCAAAATTCTTAAAACTATACAACGTCTTTAAATAAAGTACGATTTTTACTTGACAATTGAATTAAAATAAGTATACGTTCTTACAAATAAATATCTTTTGTTTCTAATAAAAAATTTAATAATTCTTAAATCAAGAATAAAAATTCTTAAATCAAGAATAAAAATTCTTAATCAAGAATGGCTGAAAACTAATTGTCGTAAAAAATCACAATTCTATTTTGCACAAATTTTTCGCGAAAAAGTATATAAAACACACTAATGAAATTGAAATAAAAAGAAGTCAATTTTTTTCAGTGTACTTTTTCGCATATATATGCGTTGCTCCCAACATTAATAACTTTTTTTTTTTTTTTTTTATAAAAAGTGTATATTTATTCAAAATTAACAGGTATACTGCTACCTATGTGACAGCTTAAGCAGGTTGTAAATATAGGGGATAAAAATATGTTACTATACAAGATTACACTAGACTTCAAACATGTTAAATATATCTTCATGGAAGGTCATGTGGGTGGTATCTTTTAAGTCTTCTTTTTGCAGGTTCCGTATTAGCCTCTTGGCCAGGGAGTTAGGATGAGAGCCAAGACGTCTGAAGTAGACTTATAATACATATTTCCAGATTGGACTGAAAATAGATTTGTAAATGTGAACTTTGATGGACAATGAGAGCTTATTCCTTGGAGATAGAAGCCAGCGCATACGTGCTGCCTTTAAAAGCACAGACTGCTTGACCATCGTTATGTGCCTCTGAAAAGCGAGTTCTCTATTCGAAATCACATCAAGGTACTTGTAGTGGGATTCGTGTCGATGTACAGAGCCGAGCATGGAAATGCCTGAGCAATTCTTTGGTCTTGTGGAGAATGTGACACAATCACATTTGCTGCAGTTAATGCCTATATTCCATTCTTTTCAAAACGTGTCACGTACTCCTGCAGGCCCAATGTTGCAATATCTATACTTGGTCTCCTGACCATAACCGTATGTTGCGATGAGCATCATCATCAACTTCGGTACATTCCCAGGAATCTGGCTTATCCGACGTACGGAGTGAGTAAAGAGCCGGGCCTAGTACACTGCCTTGGGGTACACCCGCTGAGGTTGGACGTTTTGATGATTTTTCACCATTGACAATTACACAAAATTTCCTTTCCAATAAGAAGCTTTGAATGAGGAGAAAAAGCTGTGGCGTTGGTAGAATCTTTAGCTTATTTAGGAGGCCGTCGTGCCATACTCTATTAAGGGCTTGTTGAATGTCCATAAACACAGCAACAGTGTACATTTTGTTTTTCATGGCTTCCAGAGTAAAATTGACAACGCGATGTAGCTGTTCAGGTGTACCGTGACTTTTTCGGAAGCCAAACTGCCACTTTGGAATAGCTCTGCTTACACTTTCTAGTCTAAGGCTCCGATCTAGTATTACTCTTTCCATAATTTTGCCCAATGCAGGTAAGGGACTAATTGGCCTGTATGCACCTACTTCGGTGGGTTTCTTTTCAGGCTTGGGGATCATCGTGATAAAAGCACTCTTTTGGTTTTGACTCCGCCTTAAGACGCTGTTGAAAAACAGGAGTATAAAAAGCAATGCTTAGGTGGGAAGAATCTTCAGAGTTTTATTGTCCAGCAGGTCCTTGCCTGGAGCTGTTTTGTTTTTGAGCTTTCTGATCTGTGTTACAACCTCTTCCAGGGTTACAGGCTTTGTGGGGAGAGCCTTTTGAAAAGGTCTGTCCAGACGCATTTGCACAAGCATTCGATTTTCCTTTGGAGTTAGGTTTAACGGCTTAAATCTGTTCTCTAAATTGTCAGCATAGATATCAGCCTGCTGCTGACTGGAGTATTTGTTTCTTATCTAACACAATGCATTTATGTGCCAAACTTTTTAATTTGGGATTACAATAAACAGTTTTTGGCCCTTGTGTATGCTACTAAAATAAAAGATGCTATTTTTGCAGCCATTAAAGTCACATTTGCATGTCGCTTTAATTGCAGCTTGTAGGTAATATTTTTTCAGCATTTGCATTTAATCTAAAAGAGCATTCCAGGCAATGTATTTATATTTCATTTTTCGTTTCCGATTGCAACATTTTAAATGCATTTTATATTGTTTTTCATGTTACTTGTGTTTGGCTTATTGTTCCGAAAAAATTGCTTATAAAGTCGCTTTGCTTTCGACCAATTGCTGATTGTATTGCTGATTTAATTTCCAGAATTACTAATAAACATGTCGCTTTTGTGTCCGCCACTGATGTTGCTTTTAAAGTTGATATTCCTGCGTGTTGCAATCTCGCTGCAGGTATTTTCAACAATTTCACTTTTATTTTTATTGCCTTTTCTGCTTTTGGATTCAGTTGCTTTGCCATTTATTTTTCAAGAAAAGCGCATGCCTTTCTGTGGACAAGGTTTTGCTGATATGCTGCTGGAATTGCTGTCATTTAAATTTTTGACTTGTTTCTTAATAGTCAAGTTGCTGATGCCTGTGATATATTTATATGGCACTTTTGTTGGATTTATTTCGTTTCTAATATTTTCTAATCAACTTTAATTGGTATTTCTAAATTCAAACGTGGTTGCTTCTTTTGGTGGGCGTTGCGTTTTGCCATACAAAATAGTGTTGAGAAAACATCGGTAGTTAGTTTTGGCTATCGATAGTGGCTATCATCAATATTATTGATACTATCAGACATTTTTGAGCATTGGAAAAATAAATGACAGAATGAAAAAGTCTTAAATATTTGTATAATGAAATCCTAATGATATATTTAAACAACCCTAATACAAAAACAAGAAAGAAAGTTAGCTTCGGAAAGCGGAAGCTTATTTACCCTTGCATCTATAATTATTAAATTTAAAAACACAAAAAATGATATTCCCAATAGTATAAGATAATATATCAAGAAACACCGAAGCTATAATTTGTTTCATATTATTTTTCCACCAATTTTCCGATGGTTCCTATGGCAGCTATATGATATAGTCGTCCGATTTTGATAAAATTAAATTCGAAATTCAGAACTAAATAAAAAATGTTATTTCCAAGCGTTGGAGGTTATATGTTGAAAAACACCGAAGCTATAACTTGTTTCATATTATTTTTCCATCAATTTTCCGATGGTTCCTATGGCAGCTATATGATATAGTCCTCCAATTTCGATAAAATTTAATTCAAAATTCAAAACTAATTAAGAAATGTTATTTCCAAGCTTATGAGGTTATATGCTAAAAAACACCAAAGATATAATTTTTTTAATATTTTTTTTTCCGATTATTCCTATGATAAGATATAGTAGTCCGATCCGGCTGGTTCCGACTTATATACTACCTGCAAAAGATATAAGACATTTGGAAAAGTTTCAGCCCGATAGCTTTAAAACTAAAAGACTAGTTTGCGTAGAAACGGACGGACAGACGGACAGACGGACATGGCTAGATCGACTCATCTAGTCATGCTGATCAAGAACATATATACTTTATGGGGTCGGAAACAACTCCTTCACTGAGTTGCAAACTTCTGACTGAAATCAATATACCCTCTGCAAGGGTATAACAAGAAAGATCGCTATAGAAGACGGCCTCGACTATTAGATATCCGTTGCTCATCTAAAGGGAGTACACTTAGAAAAACCGCATCCTAAATTTAGACGCGATTTGTACTTGATTTCAGATAATATTTTTTGGGCATTTTTCAAAACTGAATATGCTGCGCGATCTTGAAACAAGATAAACCATTCTTAAGCCCCAAATCATCCGAAAACGTGCATGATTACAGAACTTTTTTCAATAAACAGGACAAATCAAGTACAATTGCTACTAAAGCTAAAAATAATATAAAAAAAAAAATTTTTTTTCTTGGTAAGCACAAATATTTTTAAATTAAACATTAAAAGTACTTAATTAAATAAAAAAGAGGTTATAGTATCCTTACAGAACAATACATTGTTTTTATCAGTAGATGAAAGTGCACTTAACTTAAGCACACAAAAATGTAAAAAATTTATTTCCATTGCGTTTAAAAACATTCTAGAGTAAAGAATAATTCACATATAGTCAATAACACAATGAACTTAATACTATTGACTATTAAGAATTCAATGCTCAAAATAAGTACATATTGTACTTAAATTAAGTATGAAATTGAAAAATCGTAAGAGCAAGCGCGGCCGAGCGGTTAGGAAATCCGTCAGAAGTGCGTGAGGTTGTGGGCTCGAGACCTAGGAGTCGTTTGTGATTTTTACAAATATGTTTCGTAAGTACAAAAATACATTTTTATCTACTTATCTCTAGACATTTATCAGTAATTTAGAGTGAGATTATACAAAATAATTATTGTTAACTCATGAAACAACATAAATATTTAATGTTGTCTAAAGAATCTTTTATACTTCATTTAAGAACAAAGTGTATGTGATTAATGAATAAATCGGATAAATGCACGTTTAATGCCTAAACTTGCTGATGTTTCTCGTGGGTTAGGTGCTACTTTTTAGTTAGTTAATCTGGTTTTGGTGGTTAATGGGGTATCGGAACAGGAAGCGACTTCGGTGGGATTCTATGATATGGAGAAATACAGAATGAAATGGAATTCTGACCTTGGAATGCTTGGCATTAGCACGATCCGGTCGGTTTTTGTTCTACGAGCAAACTGCATTTGCACGCAGAATTCAAACTGCAGATTGCATTTTGCACTCTCGGCATTGCTGTTAACATTTCACTTTTTACTCAGGCGTTTTTTGCCATTTCTGTGTAATAGGAATTAAGCCATCGGCCGCAATCAACCTTGTTATCGTGCTCAAATTGCAAAATTTACATTCGGGCTCTAAGGGTAAATAAGATTAGGCATGGACGGCCTGCTGATTCATGGCCATGGAATGCAAAAGGACATGTGCTTATACACATACACGTAGTTGAGGACTTTTAGAGATAGGAATTCGTGGACGATGTGGCCGGGCAACCACAAGTGGGTAATCCTAATTGATGGTTTCGGGTTGCTAGTTATCCAATTGGTTAATTGAAGATAAAATCGAAGTCCGAATTTCTGCCGAATTACCGTGAGATGTTCCGCATTGTACTTGCAACTAAGTGAATAATAATTCATAATCGCCTTTAATCTTAAGCTTAAATCGGACACTAATGAAAAGTGAATGTTACATTCATTTCAGATTTAGAGCTTAGTACCTAAAACTTAATATTCAAGTTAAAAATATTTAAAATATATAAATCAAGGTAGAAAACATTAGATACGATGCTAGGCGTTTTTTCTTAAAGCATTTACGTCGTTAAAAATTTATTTTATGATCAAAGATTAAATTCTTTAAATGTACTTTAATCTTTTGCATGAGATTCATGAGGTCGGCGGACACGTCCCTCATTTTACAGTGGACGGACATTGGGCATTCCTTTCATTTTAATAGTGTCACGTTCGGTGCGAAGCGGAAGACCCGAGGCGCTCGTTTGATAACTCAATTGCGCCGGGCTCGACGCCTCAAATTGAATTTAATATTAATTAACTAATTTCAGTGCTGACTTCACTTTTAATTAACTTGCCCCCGCCCACCGTCGCCCTCGTCCAGTATATGTAGTACATATCTTGTCGCATACAATCTGGGAATCATCTCGGAAGCGACTGCGACGCTAATTTCATTTGATTCTGGCCAACATTTGAGGCAACCTGTCCTTCCGCTTCCTATTCCCCTTCCCCTTTCCCTTTCCCCTTCCCACGGGAACTTTCCCACTTTCTCCCGAGCAGAAGGAAATGTCCTGGCGATTCTCTCAGGTATGGCTGCGTTGACTTCACGTAAATACACGTGCCATCGCCTCGCTGGCCACCAAGGAATAATATCCACTCACACAGGCACACACGTACACTGGGAGAAATGAGATTAGAAAAATGTTAACTTAACTTTTGTGGCAGTATCGGTAATTTGTTATATTTTCAATAATATGAAAATCTTATCTAAACTCCGATGATAACAGTAGCTTGGTTTTTGTTCTGCACTTGATCTATTACCAAGTTTACCTATAAATAATATCATGGAACTAGGGAAAAACTATGACAAACAATTTTGTAATCATTATAAGATGTAATGCATTATTAAAAAAAAATTAAGAAAATAACGATATTCCAATTTAACTTATAAATTAAAAAAACGGATATTCTCTAGTATATTACTTACAAACATAAATGAAGAATCATCGACTATAATTTTCCTTAAACTACAAGAGATTTGATAATATTAACTTCAATCGCAACACATGTATAATTTATATAATCAGCTTATGTTTTCAAGCTACTTTTTCGCATTTCGTTCAGTCAAATCTTAAAACGATCATATTTCTTCCTGTGTACACACGGCAAACGATCACACAGATATGCTCGTATGTACATCGATGTGCAACGTGTTTTTCCGGCTTAATACCTTTCTCAACTGAATGCGAATGGAAATAACGGTAAATGTACATATACCAGAACAATTTTACGAAGCGGAGAAAGCGGGAAAAAAGAGTGGCGAAAAAGGAAAGGCATCGGAGTTCCACAGAGAGTGTGAGTGTGTTGCAGTCGAGCACGCGCCGCTTTTACGTTACGGTCGTGACGGCCAAAAAAACTAAAAGAAGAGCACAGACAGTTGCCTGAGTTTTCAGAAGCAGTTAAGGGGTATCGAGGCAGTTACACCCCGCTAACATTTGGCCAACAAAACAGAAAAGAAAAACAACAAAAAATGCCCAAAATTTCCTTTGTCATGTGCAGCATTTTCGGAAGGGAGAAATCTGGGAGCCTCGAGAGCTGTTACCCTAGCCAAGTATATCGACGGCACTGGCTCTCAAAAAGATTTCCCAAAGCATTCAATGAGTGATGGACCGACTGAGTGTGCCGAGCACAACTGTACTACCAGAAGTGCAAATTTATCGATAATTGGGGATATCAAGTGTGGGTTAATTTAATTGCCTTAGAAATGCAGAAATAAATTAGCCAAGCACAATTGATGTAGAGTCTTAAAGCAGTTTTCCTAAATGCAAAATTATTATAAATGCATCTCACTGTGAACATTTCATGGCCCTCATCCCATCCATAATTTTAACAAGACATTTATCGATAGTCAATTACTAAACATTTCATGATATTTTTTTTTCAAATTTACTCCACTGATTCTTTTCTAAAATTCAAAATAAACCAATGATACCTGCTTGCAATTACACTTCATTAAATATGCACACATAGACAGGATCAATACTTCTCAACCTAAGATTAAGAGTTCTAATTTGGGAAAATAAGTTTTAATTAAACGTACCTAACGTAATTGACAGGTTGTAATTGAAAGCCAATGCAAATATTTCTTAAAGGCCCAAATAAACAAGTATGACCAGCATTTCTGGCCTTCTCTCAAATGCAAAGCTATGAGATTTTACCCGTTTAAATTGGCTGCAAATTACGGTTAATTGCCTGTAATCGCTTTCATTGTCTGTACAAACATGGAATGTTTTCTCTTTAAGATTTGAATTGTGAGATGTTCCATGCAGGGGGGCTCACCGTTTCCATTGTTTATACAAACCGGGGCGTATTAACGCAAAAATTGGGTTGAATGGGCTTTAACTATTCAAGTTTCGGAGCGTGCAAACTTAAGGGGGTATTCTAGTCTAGAAATTTGAAAAAATCGAAAATTTTTTTTTTTCATAATTCGATAGTTTAGATATTCAAAAATATCTCCCTAAACGGATTTTTCGAAATTCAATTTATTTTTAAAATTATGGATGATTAAGAGAATGTATGTTATACGTGCTATTCTATCAGTTACACTGCCTGAAATTTAACGTAAAACTTTAAACGCGTTTTTCTCCAAACTACTTTTTCTGATACGGTAGCCATAATATTTCAAGTTCTAATCAGCCGATTTACTTAAAATTTGGCATGAATATTCTTTCAATATCTCTCTATCGCGTGAACCAACAAAAAATAAGAATTTTAAATTTGTAATATTTTTAAAAAATTCGATAAAAATAAAAAATTAGTAAAAAAAATCGACCTTTTTTTGAGTGGCCGCCATTTTTTGAAAAAAATTTTTTTTTTTTAGTTTTGCTGGTTTATGACATAGCGACATTCGTACTGATTAAGAATCTTTATTTTTTTTATTTTTATGATGACCACAAGGGTAGAAATCATGGCGACGAGGACACGGCCTTTTTTTTTCCCCCTCTACTTCAAGGACGCATAACTCGATGAAAAAAACAATTTTTTTTTTTAAATTTTATTTTATGTACTCTTCTAAGTTAAATAAACAAATGATAAAAAACCCGACAGTAAAAATATCAATTGTTTATTTTTAATTAATTGTTAAAAAAGGCTCGAAACTAGAGCCTCTAGACTAGATACCCCCTTAAGGCCATAGAAAATGTACCTATTACATATATGAGAATGTAATGCATATCTTTAATCTTTTTAATAGGTTATTGCCTATTTAAAAGTATAGAACCTAAAAGGTATAATATTGTATCCAAATTCCTTAATTCCTGCTTTTAAATAGATACTTTTGCGGACTACGACTTTGAAACTATCGATGACCTATTGATAGAGATAGATATATTTTGTCTTTGCGCAAATAAGTAGACTATCTTTTCTGTTTATTTATTGGTAGCATTCCATTTTATTTGTCTGTGTCCTTTTGGCATCCCTTTCCCCTCATTTCGTCCTTTGCTTTTAGTCTCCCCATCTTTGTTTTCGTTTCGCCTTTTTCTTCACTTCGTTTCGCTTTGTGAAGGAATTTTTGTTTATTTTCTGCGGCTCCGCTTTTGACGTCTCTTCAGTGTGTCAGTGTGCTAGACACACACACACACGAGGCTTACATACACAGATATTTATATGTTTTTTGTATATATGTTTTCCATATATACCTCTGATCCCAGTCCCCGTTACCGTTGTATTGATATTGCCAAAAGGACTTTGGAAACCCGCTTTATTTGACTGATAATTCCCTAGGTATTCGGGGTATTTCGATCGCTCCAAGCTACTTTTTACTACTTTTCGGTTTACAGCTGATGGAGGGTACCATAGGTCATTTTAATATTATTATTATAATATAATAACTATATATATAATATAATAACTATTCTTTTATGATTTAAATTTAAGCAACATATTAATACTTAAAATTTAACATTTTAATGCGCATTTATCTCCCATAAATAGTTTAATGGACATTTTTATTTAAAAACATATCAAAGACATTATTTTTAGAAATATGAATTCCGGATGATTGCTTTACAAATTGTAGACGAATGTAAGTTTCAAAAGCATTTTTTTGTAAAATGTACAATTATTTCGTTAAAATAACTTTAAGGACATTTTTTCAGATTAAAAAAAAGTTTAAGGTTTATTTATAAGACAACAAGAAAAGCTATAGGTATTTTCTCAAAATAGTTTGCTCTATTATAGCTTAGTAAACATAAAAGAGGATATATGAATGGAGGCTTGAAATTATGATTACCTAATATTTGATATACAGATGTAGTTTTAAAAACTTCTATCTTATATTTAAGATGTATCATATTGGCATACATTCATTTCACTCAAATTAATTTGAGGGTATTTAAGATTTAAAATAATTGTTTTAGTCCGAACTCTAGTATCTAATTGTCTGATTGCGATGACCACGATGATCAATTTTGATTGATGTTGGCGCGTAAAAAAGCGTAGCATACATTTCAGGGCAAACAGATCATCAATCAGTCGTTTCCCCTGCGGCGAAATGCTTTCTCACTTGCTGTTGTTATTGCGATTTCCGCGGAAATCGCGTGCCAGAAAACTCTAAAAATGTTTGCCGCTGTTTTTGTTGCTTATTTCCGTTTGCGTTTATGTTTAACTTAAATTCCCTTTAACCGGCCTCAACTTCCGCTGCCCATTTTTGCCATTTCATTTCCACCTGTCGACCCCCGCCCCTTCCATCTCTTTCCCCCCCTCGCAAGCCCAACTTTCACGCATTGAAAATTTTTTACGCTGTTGCTTTGGGCTTTTCCATTTTATTGTTTTTTGTTTATTGTTGGCCTCGCTTTTCTTTTTTGGGGCGGGGAGTTCGCTGTTGATTATTTGTGTATTTGCACTATCACGTAACGCGGCAAATGAAGTCGTAAAACGTCGGGCGCGCTCTTCTGCACTTTATCCGTAATCCCAGCCGGAATTTCCAGACCTTTTCCGTCCAGCATCGCCGGATGGCGTTCAATGGGTTCTGATTCGGTCCGGAAAACAAATGGAAATCAATTCAGGCTGGATTATAATTACACACCAGAGGTGGACACGTGATCGCATTTACCTTAATGGAGGTTCACCAAATAATCAAATTTAGTAACCATTTAGAAAAGTAATATTCTGAAAACTCTTAGTAGGGGCGATTTCTCAATGTCACGTTAAGGTTTGTTCTCAAGTTAAATTGATTTTTGGTACCATTTAGTGTTAATCTCTTCTTCTCTGTTGGTCGTTCGTTAAATCAACATCACATTGAGAAAACTAATTTGTCTATCCCAAAAACCTAACTTCATGTTAACTTTTTTTGACAATTAGCACTCTAATCTGACTTTGAGAAACTGGCCGTAAATGCATGTTTTGCTCTAGATCTTAAGATGTCTTCTGGGGCAGTGGATTTTTTTTTAAACAACCATGTGGAACATAATCAAATTCAGTGAAACCGCTTCAGAATACTCTTAACTAGACGCAATGTCCCGGTTAAATTTGTTGGTCTTGCGTTAAATTAACATTACATTGCGAAAACAAATTTGTCTTACCAAGCAATTAAAGTTCATCTTACCTTATTCTGACCGTTAGCCAACTAAAACTTTAACCTGGCATTGAGAAACTAGACCTTAATATTTTTTTTGACTCAAGGTGTCTAAAGTACCTTAGCAGAATCGGATTATATTTTGAATAACCAAAAGAAACTTATTCAAATTCAGTGAAACCGCTTTATTAATTACCTAGATGCTGGATTTCTCACAAATTGTTAGCACAGTAATCTGATTACTTAAAAGAAATAATCACTTGCTTAGCAACACGCTCTCATCCCCTTAACTGCGGAAAACTTAATTCCGCGGTGGGAATTTTACAGTCGTCAACACGGAGGTTTTCCCCATTAAGCTGCCTTGCATAAATCAAACAAACAAAGGCTGGAAGTGCGCAACTAAAGTAAGATGGCTCGCAAGAAAACTCCCAACAAAACGCAAAGTTACAAATGAGTGGGAATAACTTGAGCAGAGGAAAATTCATTAAAAAATCATATCATTTATTTGGTGACCTGTCAAAGTATTTGCACACTTTAAAGGCTCAAATTGGGGGATTATTTGAAAGATATTTTCCGAGTCCTGGGGCATTAAAAATATTGATGCGAATGCATTAAGGGGATTATTTCCTGTTGATTCAATGGGAGTGGGTGTGCGATTGTCTGGGACTTTAAGGAGGGAATGGGCAGTGGGTTATATTGATACTGATACTGAGTGTCTAAAGCGCCTTAAGTCAGCACAAAGCAGCTCTGCTTAGGCCTTTGTAAGTCAGCTTAAAGCAATGTGTGCGCACTGCGAGGATACTTGACCCAAAACACACATTCTCAATCACCCAGACACCCAAATCTGACCACAGACCAGCCTCAAAGCCAAACGAGATGACCTGAAAACCCATCGGGGACTGCCATCGCACAGTTAACCGGAATGATAATGATAATGAGCACGATAGGGATGATGGGGCTTCGGCATCGTCGTTATCATTACCATTAACAAAAGACCACCGAGTGGTAGGCTGCATAAGGATTGCGGTACCCCAATCCTCCAATATTTTCCCCTTCGCCCTTGACTGACTAAGCAGAATTAGTTACAACTCATTATTGATTTTGGTTGCGAATCAAATGAGGCAACACTTCTGGGGGCCAAAAGCCCGGAAATTCCATTTGGGTGTAAGTGCTGGAGTCCCAATGAACCAAATAATGTAGAGGGCTTTAAGGGGGATTTAATAAAATGAAGTTGTCCTGAATAAAGGTGAGAAAGGTAGCAAAATTAAATAGAGTGCAAACTAGGAAGAGGAACAAAAAGTATACAAAATACATTTGGCTAAGTACTTGAAGGAAAAGTTCTATAGAAATACATTTTGCTGAATTCTTTATGTGAAAATAATATTTAATGAATTTTAAATTATTGTAACTACTTGGCGAAAGTACCACAAATATGTTTGGCTAAATACTTTAAGAGCAAATTATAATAAATGAATTTCAAGTTATTACAAATATTTTTTTAAGGTATAACAATATTTTGCTAACAAAAAATTATATTTAATTAATAAAAAAAAATTTTTTTTTTAAGATTACAACAGACTTACAACTTGAATAGAAAAGAAAAAATATATTAATCCATAAAATTGCAAGGTAAGTCATTTAAAAATCATTCATTTTCATTCTCTGAGATACACTGGTCGGCATAAGTATTTTGACGAAACAAAAGTTAAATATACTCAAATTTTGAACTTACTTCTTGTAAACTTTGGCATCAATAGAAAGGTAATTTAAATGCCGTTTTAATGATGCAATACTTTTCTTAACCCATTCAGAACTTATTTAAAATTTTGAATGTGTGTGAAAATCTAATTTTGAACATTTTTCCTCGTCTTGAAAACCTACATTTTTTAATGCAAAAAGTTTCTCCAAAAAAAAATAACACTAACTGCAAAAAAAAATTTTCAAAAATTATATTGCTTATATTTTTTTAAAGGTGACAATGCCGAAAAAAATTTGTATGAAAAAGAGAAAAATATGGCTCAAATGCATATTTCTAAACATTTTCAAAAAATCATAAAAAATATAAGCAAAATGATTTTTGAAAAATTCTCTTTGCAGTTACTATTATTTTTTTTTTTGAGAAACTTTTTGCATCAAAAAATTTAAGTTTTCAAGACGTGGAAAAAAGATTTAAAAGTAGATTTTCGCACAAATTCGTCCTTTTCAATAAGTACTGAATGGGTTAAGAAAATTATTGCATCATTCAAACGGCATTTAAATTACCATTCCATTGATGCCAAAATTTACAAGATGTAATTAATAATTAATAAAATAATAATTAATAATAATTAATAAAATAATAATTAAGAGTATGTTTAACTTTTGTTTCGTCAAAATACTTATGCCGACCAGTGTAAATGTAAAGTACGAAAAAATCCCCCCAAGAAGTTAAGGAAAATGAATCCGCTGAGTGTATTTAATTTAAAAACACTGGGCATCTTTTAAAACTGATGACATAAAAGAGTTGTAAACAACATAAAGTAATTGGTCCATACGAAAGGCTATGTGATGAGTATTTCCGAGAGATGCCAACTTGAGAATAATAAAATACGGTCGATAGCACAGTGTAAGACCCTCGGATAGGTCAAATCCATTGGACAGATCTGGTTTTCCGCCGGAGGGGCGTTGGGGGCGTGGTGTCTCCACAAGGCTATTAACAACAGTTTGCGCAAATGACACTGCAATAAAGTACGGCGGGGAAGGGGGAAAAACATTAAAGGGGGGTCGGCCAGCCCCTAACCCCCCTCTGTATTCTTGACCAGCGGTCAGGGAATGTCTTATGCACAGATTTATTATGTGGCCATAAATAAATTACAGGACCAACACTCACAAACACAGACAGTTTTCCAGGGGTGTGTGGCGGTGTGGGGTTTCGGAAAATGGCGATGCAAGCGGCTGGGCCAACGAGGGGTTAAGCAGGTCCGGCGATTTATGTGATAAGGGTTAAAGGGCCCGACGACAGGGGACGTCATCCCCTGGCCCTGTAAATGCTTATTAAAATGCATAGAAAATGTTAAATGATCTAATTAGTGAAATATTTTCACCATAATTAAGCAGCCGAGTGTGCGATGCGAAGCGCTACGGAAAAAGGGAAAATTTATGTGGGGGAATTTTCTTTGCCTTTCGCAGCGCAAAAATTAATCGCCTTCAAAGCAATGTGTGTCAGAAATGTCTGGAATTGCGAATGAAAGAATAAAGTGAAAATACCAATAAGAGGATAGAATAGTTCCTGGTTGGCTTACGTAGGAAATGGGTTAAGCTTAGCCAACAAATGAGATTGACTGTTTGTCCAGCTAGATCTTTTAGATTGCTGTACCTAATGCAAAATGAGGTCAAGTGAAAATAGATTAGTAGCTTATTGAAGCAAACTGTATGTAAAAAGCACCAATAGTCCTAATTATGGAGGTGCTAAAAATAAAATCAGTTGATTGCCATAAGTCAGTGGTTAAGTTAATTTGACATTAGACTGAGTCATGTGTGGTAATTGGGTAATTTGATCTAAGAATACTTGCCGTTTATAGAATTTACATGAAGCTAATTTCAGGAATAGTTCATAGGTTGTATGAGTAAGTCTATTAGTAAAACAATCACAATTTAAATTTTAATGTTTTTTTTGTTCATAATTATGATTTGTAGGTATGTGGTTTTTATTTATATTTACTATTTAAAATTCCCTTTTTTAAAAAGGTTAATTTTTTTTTTTTTCATAAGGTTTTGGAAATATTTTTGGGCTTGGAAATATTTATAAATTAAAAATCCAAGGATTTTAATTTGATATATATTACAATTCATAGATACTTAAATGTTTTTATGATAATATATTAAAAGGGCTGTTTATGTGAGCAATAAAATAAATAAAATTAGTTGATTGCCATCGTAATTTAATTTGACATTAGTTTGAGTCATGTGTGGTAATTGGGTAATTTGATCTAAAAATACTTGCCGTTTATTAGAAATTAAATGAAGCTAATTTCAGGAAAAGTTCATAGGAACTATGAGTAAGTCTATTAGTAAAGCAATCACAATTTAAATTTTACTGTGTATTTTTGTTCATAATTATGATTTGTTTTATATTATATTTACAATTTCAAATTTCATTTTTTTAAACAGGTTATTATTTTTTTAATATTTATTTTTTGTACATATAGCGTTGGAAATATTTTTGGACTTGGAAATATTTATAAATTAAAAATCCAAAGTTTTCAATTTGATATACACATATTACAATTCATAGATATTTATATGTTTTTATGATAATATTAAAAGGGATGTTTATGTGAGCAATAAAATAAAACACAAATTGCATATCAGCTTGGGAAACCAATGATATTATGTTATAATTTATTATATTTTTATAAAATAAAATGAACATGTTTTCAAGGCGCCATGTCTTACAAGGAACTGCGAAAATCTCAGACTGAGGATATCAAGATAAGCAACCACCCAGGACAATTGCCTTGAATTGCTGTTTTCAAGTTTCAAATTGTAGATTTCCTCTCTGTTCGCAGATTAGGAAACCCTGTTCGGACTCCATATCAACATGACATTCTGGTTTTTTGGCCAAATGCTCGGTGCTCAAGTTGGATTCTAGAGTCCGAGAGTCTGCAGCAATAATTGCCCAAGACTCGTGAACTTAATTGAATCCAGTGTGGGCCCCATCCGGCTGGCTATGTGTGTGTGTGTGTGCCAGGGGTGGCTCTACCATTTGAGTTGGGTTTTTGGGGTGGACCAGATTAGCCGGCGCTATCGACCGGCCTGCCATCCGGTGGCGAAATCCGTTCGTTTCTGACTGACAGCGGCTATCAGTGCGTTTCGATCTGGGACAGGAACAGGGACCTGCTACTTTCTCCTTCCCTTCGGCCGGGGAAAATGGCAGTAAGGACGATGGCCGAAGGACGAAGGACCCATGTCAGCCCAGCTGACTGCCAGCGACAACAAAAATGTGACAAAATAAATAAATTAAATTGTTCAAAAATGTTGCAGGTTGTTACTGCTCCCAACATCGCATGTTGCATACGAAATGGAAAATGGAACTTGCCAAAGTTGATTTCTATTTTGGCACGTGTTCGTTGTCGTCTAGTCCGCTTATATGGCCAACGCTATGGATCGGAAAATGGGTTGGGGAATATGGGAAAATGGAAAATCGGGTGCCTGCCGAGGTACATAGCACCGCCATAATAGGGGTGTAAAGGACCTGCGTTCTCGAGAGGACGCGCTGGGGCGTGCACTCATTAGGAATATGGATTCAATTATATGTCGCTGGTGTTTGGCTCTCGCACATAAAACAAGAAATACGCTTCGTCCCAGAAAACGTGCTCGAACTGCTGATGAAAGCCATCTCGGATATGGTCCAGAAATGTGAGCAAATAATACGAATATTTACTCCGTGCTTGGGGAAACTTTTGGTCGTGGCTTGGGCTGAGCAAACAGCTCACAGCTCGCCAGCTCACCTATTGGGGTATTACGAATTATAAGGAAGAGAGCTTATGAAAATTGCTTGTTTCTCATCCAACAAACATTAATTATAATTATAATTATCAAGTCCAGGTGCTGGAAATAATTTAAATTTATTTTTTATTATGGAAATGATTTGTTATAGAAATATAATAATCAATCATGACCTCGCTTTTAAGATAGAAAATAAACACCGTTTTGTATATAATATACAGGACATCAACAAATAATAGAATATGGTTTTATTTTGGAACTTTCAATGAAATAACTTTAAATTGTATTTCATAACTAGCACATTTTAAATTATTTGCCAACTGTCATTATTGATATTATTATAGTTAACACTAAAATATTTTTGAAATTATTCTTAAGGAGTTTTTTAAATATCACAAAAATAGTCATAGCCTATATATATTTATATAAATATATGACATGAATAATAAAATAGAATATTATTATATTATCTTATCCAATGTAAAGCGATTTACATACAATTGCCCAAAACAAATTATTTCTTATAAATAAATCAATTAATTTAAACATATTGTCAAAATGCCATCACCTTATGGAGTTTAATTTATGAACTTGCGCTATAAATTAAATTTAAGCTAAGTATTGATCGCACTGGCTTCACATTTTCCCTGCCATAATCAAAAAGAAAGTGCAGCACATGCAAATCATTCATGTTTGTGTTTCAGCTGCTTGGCACATCAGTAATTAAGTCAATTTATCATTAACCTGGGGAACCTGCCACTCGCTCTACCAATTTCAACCCCCCTTAGCACGCCCCTGACCATCCTGGCCATAGGTCCTGTATAGGTAGGCCATGTATCTAATGGCGGGTCGTAAAATTTATTGCGTATACGCCTTCGTGTTCCATGGAATGCTTTTAAATGTTAAATGTGCAAATTACGCTGCACGTGACTGTGACTGCTACTGTTACTGTGACTGCTACTTGGTCGGTGACTTGAAAGTGTGTGTACACTGGGGAAAACTAAAACGAATTAGAGCATCTTTTAATTGTTTATAATAAGCAAGATGTATGTTAAAATATGTACAACTATTAATGTAAATATTGGAAATATTTTTGTTATTATTTTAGACACTGGTACTTATATGGTTTTGTAAATAATATTTTACTCAGGTCCTGCTTTTTTTTGTGGATAAAATGTTAAATATATTTTTATAGAGCTTTAAAGGGAACAAATATTTTCTATTATTTTAAAATTTAAATGGTTTTGTAAATAATATTTTACACAGGTCCTGCTTTTTTCTAAGGATAATATGTTAAATATATTTTTACAGAGATTTAAAGAGGAAAAATAAATTCTATTATTTTAAAACTTAAGTGTTTAGATTTTCATGTAGTTTTATTGTGAAAAATTCTTTAAAAACAATTTAAAATAATAAAATATGCGTTAATGTAGTTCTATTATGAAAGATTCTTTAAAAGCATTTTAAAATGAAGGAATATGAGTTAGTTTTTCCTTTTTTTCACGTTAATGATTAAATAGTAAACATGAACGTTGTGTTATAGGAATATCAAAAAATTTTATCTTTGCTTGTAAAGACTTTTATTTCATTTTAAGATTTCATTTTTCTATGTAGATAACCTTTATATTTCGATCAAATTGCTGAAATCTAATGTCAATAATTTTGTTTACTGTATCGTCTGTTTCTACACAATGGAGATGGGGGGCGTGGCAGGTGGGCGGAATTGTGGCCATCGGCCTGAGCGTGGGCGTGAATCTTCACAGCCTCTGTTGGCTTTGACGGCAAACAAATGCTTTGATATTTATTGCCCTCGCAGTCAGCCGCAGTTCACCTTCGGTATGCCCATCTTCCGTCCCTCTTCACCCCATCTGGCCCTCTCCTTCACTCCCACTCTTAAGTGGCCAAAATGCGCGAGTAGCAATGTCATCGACGTCCTTGTGTTGCACTTAATGGCAGAGAGAGACAGCAAGTCGGCCAAAGAAAGAGAGGGGGCACAGCTGATGGGTAGTGGGAGTTGATAGGTTTTTGGGGGCGTGGTGCATTGGGCAAAGATTTAAGAGGGAACTGCCATTCTACTTCAACAGACGCCCAAAAGAAAGTGAAATTGGAAAAGCGTTTTTGAGGTGATTAAAGCTCTCACCTTGAATCGTTATATGTGATATTTGAAGAACAATTGAGAAAGATTAGTTCAATTTAATTTGTATTAAAGTTAATGTAAGTTTTTATACAGATCTTATACATTTTTAGGGGCTTAAATATATATAATTTATTAATATTTTGAAAGGAATAAGTTTATTCTTTAACAAGTTTGTATACAATATTTTTGATATATTTCATGATAATATTAAATAATATAATATAAATATATATTTAATAAAAGTTTAAGACACCCTTATTTTCGTTTGATGGTTTGTTTGATGGTTTGGATCTATATGTCTAAAGCAAAAGCGCAGCTAATTTGATCAAAGCATGTTTATCTTTCTTTCATTATTTGCATTTAAGCCAGCTGTCCCATATCTTTATTTTTACATACTTTCTCTTTTTTCCACTCCGCTTACAATTCTGAATTTTGTGCAATCTAACGTGAAATGAGAGCCAGCAAAATGTCAGCTTGGCACAGTTAAATTCACGTGACAAGCCAATATTAAATTTGATTCAACTGTAGTAGACGCAGGGGCGTAGAAAAAGGGGTGGGACAAGGGGCGTGGCGGGTTGGCTTGGCATGAAATCGATCGTTGCTTTTGGCCTGTCGTTTTCGGGCTGCATTTTTTGCTCCTTTTTAACCCATTTTGTACGAATCTTTTTGGACGTTTTTCGGATATTTCTTCCTCGTTCTGCGATTGTGCTGCTGCAGCAATTAAAACTGAATCAATTATGATTTTTGGCTTTGGCAGTGATGCGGAGAATTGGAAATGGCCATGTGGATCACAAAAAGTCAATGGGATCCGCCGATCAAAATGGGAAACGCAGTAGTAACCTAAAATTGAAATTAAATTTAATAGAGTATATACATAAAATAGAATTAGGATTAAGTATCTCAAAGATTTAGGCTCTGTATTCAACTCCATTCAACCAAGTTGACAATCTTCGAAGCCAAATCTCCTCGACAATATCCCAATGTTTTTGCTTACTTCCACTCGAACACCCAACCTGACATTTACGTCCGGAAATTTTCCCAGCTTCCGCTTAGCTTTTCTTCTATTTTTGGCCATTCGCTTAAACAATAAATACGTTTTGGCGTTCAATTTCTACAGGAATTTATGTGGATGCTCACCTTTAAGCGAAGTTACAGCCAAGGTAAATAACATTTTGGCCCGGTTACCTGAGCTAGTTATGTTTACTGTTTGGTACCAATATGTGGTTGATGTCGACTTTTGATCGCCTTTTTGAAGGGGGGGGGGGGGGGTGGGGGGGGGGGGGGGGGGGGGGGGGGGGGGGGGGGGGGGGGGGGGG
>NW_023665631.1:0-48532 GCF_014743375.2 Drosophila subpulchrella
TAACGGAGATTGCATCGCTAATGATGCAATTGTGTTTGCCGAAAATGAAAGCGGTTTCGTGTGACGACTTCGCGCGCTTAGCCGGCTCAAACACCTCGGCTTCTATCATCTCCTGTCCATACACCATATAGATCCGACCCCCTTCTCGCAATTCCCCATCAAGAACCAATGAAGCCGAAGGAAAACCGAATGAAAAATTATATGCCCGCTAATTGCATCTGCTTTTGCTTTTACCCTCGCTTTATTAAAAACGAGAAAGGAAAGAGCGAACGAACGGAAGTGGTTGTCAGGGAAAAGAGATGAAGCCGCTCTCGGCGCTTCTCAAACAACCTGCCTTAATGAGCTCTCCATAATTGTTTAATTGGATAAGAAATAGAGTCACGGATGCTTGACACACTTCGCCAGTCTGTCAGCCAAAACAGGATAAAAAAAACAAGGAGTGGAAAGTGGGACCGAGCAATGGGATGGCATCGATGCCAGGCGAACGAGTCGGAGCAGCCACTGACCTACTGGCCTATTGATTTTCCTCCGGCAGACGACACCTCTTGAGCACCTTACCACAATTTGGAAACTGATTTTACCACCCAGCTGAAAGCCAAACCAATTCCTTAACTACGTTCTAGGTAAAAAATATATACTTAAATAGGGAAGTCGCTTTATTTGTTAGCAATAATAAATATTTTTTTTTTTTTTCGGTTCACATTTTGCTTAATTCTACTTTATTTATTGCGTTCAAATCAAGAGTGTGTGGATGTTCAGTCCCTGGTTGTCTGTTTGTGTGCCATGCTTCTTACAACTTACCGGGACTCGAACCCGGACCGGTGGTGATATGATGTTATTGCTGAGAAGTCTCACCCTACTCACTCAGCTACCACCGGCGGCGAGATGACAGCGTCTAGCGATTCACTTAAACCTCACCTACTGGGTTTTGGGAAAACTGCCCCTTTGTTATGATTCCCAAGTCATTATTCTGGGCCAACTACTTTGATTGTTGGCCCTATAGGTATCGATGACACCCAAACGAATCGGAGCAGCCACTGCCCTTCTAGCCAGTTGATTTCCTACAATTTTCAACGGCCTAAGGCAAACGACACCTCTCGAAACCTTTTCCTCTGATTCGGACCTAAATATTTCCATCCAGACTGAATGCTGAACCAATTTAACAACTAGCGGGGATCATGAGGTGAGTTGTAATCGGAATCTTATGCGAGGCACCTAATTACCAATGCATTTTTTTAGTAGGGACAGAGGGCAAATCGGTCCCAATGGGTCTGTGGATCGCAACAATAGGCGAGTAAATATTTCACAGGAGTTCGTTTTAGATAATAAGGAAGTATTTATTTTAGAAGCCAGAGAAGTATCCAAATGCCGCGCTGTCCTTCTCGGGGTCCCGATCTGGTTAGCACCCCGGAGCATCTGCGACCGGGATTTCGTGGGCGGACACATCGATATGATCCCAGCGATTTTGGGCTAACAGGAAATGAGGAATGGCGACATCCACGGATGTTTAGGAATATGACCTGTAAGTATTTGGGCGCTAGTCGCGGCTATTCTTTTTCGAACTTCACGCTCAGGTCAGCATTTTGGATATATTTACTATAATTTATATTTTCTTCAGATTATATAATTTGTCAGTGGTAAAGAAAGTCAGTTAATAGGATTTAAGCAAAGCATGTCTTAAAAAAAACGATTGGATTTGCTTAAAAGTAGTTAGTAGTTGGTCATCCCTGGTCATATAAGTCCTTAGGAATCGCCAACTATTGAGGATATTTTATTCATACATAGAACAATTTCTACGGTTTCTGGAATATTTTTCATTTTGACTTCACAGGAAAAGACTGCTTTATTTTTTATAGCAAATCTCATTGAAAAGTCCACTTCAAAATTCAATTCCATCCAGAATTTATTCATTCCGTTATTTATTCATTGTAAAATGAACCCAAAATGTACCCAAAATATGGAGCTCATAGTGTATGTAAAATAGTAGAAGTAATAATATGAAGGAAGATCATTAAATTAAATATTAATCTTATCTTTAAGCTATAGCATATTTTTGAGACGTAGTGAAATTTTAAATACTCCACTTTGTTTTTGCCCAAGTAAAAGTTTTGACTAAATAAATGTATTGTAATTTATAGATGAAACAGATGCTGCGGCTATGGAAACCTTCCGGCAGGCGCAACCACGTCGTCAACCATATGAAACCGGAATTAACCTGAGCAATTTGCCGGAGTGCCTGGCGGATATGTCGGCACCTAACTTCGATCTCAGCCTGCCATCCCAGATGTCCGATTTGCGGGGAGAGCTACTGGACGATGTTTCTGCTCCTAACATGAGCAATGTCTCAAAAACCACCAGCCACGTGGACAATGTGTATGGCGAGATTCTGGATCGCTTTAAGAGCATTAGGAACGTATTAATAGAGCGAATCAACTCCACGGATCGGAGGATCCCTGCTATCAACAGGTATATAAAATACCATATCCAGATTTAGTAGGATTTTTAATGATTTATCTAATCCACAGACCACGCGTCGTAGGATCTATACTCACCGTGATCCAAGTGGTCATATCACCAGCCACGTTGATGAGACGACCGTTTCGAACACCTCCTCTCTGGATTGCACGCCCGCAGGTGAGGGCGGTGAACCGGGACGTCGTCTTAACTTCTCCTTACCCAACCGATCGGAGAACCTAATGGATGAGTCAATGCCCCCATATCTCGAGGCATCGCTAGAAGTCATGTCCTCTCAGGATATTCTGGATAATGAGACAATGCCGGCGTTCGACTCCCTTGGACCCACTTCGAGAAGTCAGAATATGTCTCATCGTTCCTGCTTGGAGAATGAGACAATGCCGTCGTTTGCCAATATCTCTGGAGCATCCCGAAGACAGCAGACAATGCCCAGCGAATGTCTGGACGATGTGAGCCAGCCTTCTTTCGAAAGGAGTAGATCTCGTAGACAGAGTCCCAGGCGGCAGCAACAGGTATCAATGCCTTCCCAGAACCTTTGGGACATCTCAGCGCCCTCGTTTGGGAACTCAACCAGGGATCCAACTGCCAATGAGTGCCTCGAAGATATTTCAATGCCCGCATTTGAGGGGGTCTCGAATGTTTCCAGGAGCAGAAGTCAGAGCAGAAGTCAAAGGCAGAGATCGAGAAACACTCGCAATATAAGTGACATATCTGCCCCGACTTTTGCCAGTTCAAGACGGGGTCAAACTACCAATGAATGCCTCGATGATATGACCATGCCTTCATATGGCAGAGTATCGAGTTTATCACCGAACCGGAGTCGTCGCCAGTTGCGAAGATCTATGTCAACGCAAAACATTAACGATATATCCGAACCCATGTATGCCAGTTTTTCAAGAGGACCCATGACTAATGAATGCCTAGAGGAAATAACCATGCCATCTTTTGGTGCTGTAACAGATTCTTCCAGGGGAAGAACGTCTAGAAGACCGTCTACGTCATTTGGAATGCCCAGCGAATGTCTGGAGGATATGACAATGCCCTCTCTTGGTGGAGTTTCAAAAGCCTCAAGAAGCAGAAGTCTGGATCGACACATGAGATCAATGCCATCGAGAATGACGAACGAGTGTTTGGATGAGATGACCATGCCATCGTTTGGTGGAGTCTCAGGCTCCTCCAGAAGGCAAATAACCATGCCGAGCGAGTGCCTGGATGAGGTAAGTGCACCATCCTTCGGAAGGAGCAGTTCTAGAGGATCGAGTCGGCGGCAGAGGACCATGTCATCCAAGAATACCCGCGATACATCTGCGCCCTTATTTGCCAACTCCACCAAATATGGAGACACAAATGAGTGCTTGGAGGATGTGTCCATGCCATCTTTCGACGGTATATCGGGATCATCGAGGAGGAAAGGATCCCGGAGACAGCAGATGTCGCTGCCCACGCAAAATATAGGTGACATTTCGGCACCGTCATTCGCGAGCTCGGGACGAGGTAATACGACCAATGAATGCCTGGAGGACATATCGATGCCATCGTTTGGAGCAGTGTCTAAAAATTCCAGGAGTCGTAGTCGAAAGCGGCAACAAAGTTCCAGCCAACGTTCGATGACAAACGAGTGCTTGGATGCTATGACCATGCCTTCGATGGGTGGAGTATCTGCTATGTCCAGAGGGCAAATGACCCTGCCCAGTGAGCGCCTGAACGATGTGAGTGCCCCGTCCTTTGGAAGAAGCTTCTCTCGGGGTGACAGTAGGCGTCAACGAACATTGCCAAGTGCCAGTTCCACCAGATGTCCACCGACGAATGAATTCCTGGAGGATGTAACTATGCCATCGTTTGGTGATGTTTCATCAACATCCAGACGTAGACAGTTGACCATGCCCAGTGAGTGTCTGGAAGACATGAGTGCCCCGTCCTTTGGAGGCGTCTCTGGTCCTTCCAGGAGACAAACCACTGGCCTACCCAACGAGTGCCTTGAGGACATCAGCATGCCCACCTTTGGCAACATTTCTGCTATATCTCAAAGAAGTGATGTCAGTCAGCCTGCACTTGGCAGAGGTAGATCGCTTGGACGGAGTGGGCGACGTAAGCGGAACTTGAGCAGAAGTCAAGCTTCCAATGAATGTTTAGAGGATGTAACAATGCCTTCATTTGGTGGAATATCAGGTGTATCCAGAAGGAAAAGTACCTCCCAGCATCAAAAATCCATGCCACCAGTAAGTGAATTATTAGAAAGGACTAATGAATGTCTAGAGGATGTGACAATGCCTTCCTTTGGAGGAGTATCAGGATCATCCAGAGCAAGAAGTCCACGACAAAGATCAACGCCCTCCAGAAGAGGGCACATGACAAGTGAATGCTTGGACGATGAAACAATGCCATCGTTTGGAGGTGTTTCGCAACATTCAGGTCGAAGGACTCCCAGAAGACAGACTCAAAATATTAGCGGCATATCAGCTCCATCGTTTGCTAGTTCGGGTCCTGGATTTGAAACAAATGAATGCATTGAGGATATATCGATGCCTTCATATGCTGATAATACAAGAGCCTCAAGGGCAAAAAGCTCTACTTCAATGCAAAGGTCGAGACACGGAGTGATGACCAATGAATGTCTGGAGGATGTGACAATGCCATCGTTTGGTCCTGCAAGTCAAAGTACAGGTATTAACGAATGTCTTGAGGACATTTCAATGCCTTCATACAGGGAACATACAGGATCGCTGAGGAGAAGATGTCCCACACCTGTACAAAGCTCAAGACAAGAATGGTTGGATGAAATGACCATGCCCTCGTTCGGTGGTTCAAGGCGTGGACGAACTACGAATGAATGCCTGGAGGACATCTCAATGCCAGCCTATGGAGAAACCACAGGATCGTCCAGAGGAAAAAGCTTTAGACAAGCAACGATGACCAATGAGTGTTTGAATGATATGACCATGCCATCGTTTGCTAGTTCCTACCGAGGACCTGTTACCAATCAATATCTAGAGGACATTTCAATGCCTTCATTTGGAGGAATATCAGGATCTTCCAGGGGGAAAAGCCCAGACCAAGGGGGTCAATAATGCAACCATCCAGACCAGGTACGATAACTAACGAACGTTTGGATGATATGACAATGCCATCCTTTGGTACTTCGAGTCGTGGATATTCTACCAATGAATGCCTAGAGGACGTTTCAATGCCTTCATATGGCGGAAATTCGGGATTGTCTAGAGGCAGGTCTACCACGCCAATGCAAAGATCTAATCAGGGAGCCATGACATCGGAATGCTTAGATGATATGACCATGCCATCTTTTGGCAGCTCAAGTCGAAGACCCGCAACTAATGAATGCCTTGAGGACATTTCAATGCCATCCTATGGAGGCAATTCGGGATTATCTAGAGGAAGAAGCCCGACGCCAATGCAAAGCTTAAGGATGGGAGCGATGACCAATGAATGCTTGGATGACATGACCATGCCATCGTTTGTAGTCCAAGTAGTGGAGCTGCTTATAATTCAGGATCGGCTCGAGGAAGAAGTCCTAAGCTAATTCAAATATTTCAAGGACCGATGACAAACGAATGCTTGGATAACATGACGATGCCATCGTTTGGCAACGTAAGTCGTGGCCCAGCTACAAATGAATGCCTGGAGGACGTTTCAATGCCCTCATATAGAAGAAACACTGCTTCCTTTTCGAGGAGAAGTCCCAGCCCAAGGCAAAGGTCTAGGCAGGAAATGACGACCAACGAATGTTTGGATGACATGACTATGCCCTCGTATGAGGAGGTATTTGGATCATCCAGAAGGCAGATGACCATGCCAAGTGAGTGCTTGGACGACGTAAGTCAACCCTCCTTCGCAAGAAGTACCCATGAGGGAACCAGTCGACGACAGAGAACCTTGGCGTCTCCAAATACTAGTTCAGGAGTAAGAAGCCCTAGGCCACAGCAAATTTCGGTAACGAACGAGTGCCTGGAGGATATGACCATGCCAACATTCGGCGACATCTCTGGGTCATCGCGACGTGGGCAAAGCACCATGAACAGCGTTCGGCTGGAGGACATCAGCATGCCCTCAGGAATATCAAATCGAACTCAGTACAGCGAGTGCGTTGAGGATAACGTGAGTGGAGGACGTGGACGTCGCACCAACGAATGCCTCGAGGATGTGAGTGCTCCCAGTTTTGCCCCGAGAGCAGTCGAATGAACTCAAGACGAATGCCCCATATGACAGACGAGTGTTTGGAGGATGTTTCCATGCCGCAGAATGAATCATTATTCAGAAACGATTCTAAATCAATAGCGCGACGTCCACCAGACATTTCCTATCCCTCGGAAATGTTGGCCAACGAGAGTGCTCCCTCGTATCATTCACGGCGGGATGAAGCAGAGAAGTCGGCCGACTGTTCGTGCTCATCTCCTCCACAGAGCTCCAGAAGTCGTCCCTGGGAAGACGGCAGTGCAGGTCGTTTGGAGGATGTAAGCATGCCCACTTTCGAGAACGTTTCCTATCAACCACGACGCCATCAATTGACCATGCCCTGCGAGAACTTGGACGATAAGACTCAGCCGGACTTCTTTAACTCAACGGCATTGCCCAGCTCTACGAGAGCGGAGAAGGGAAAATCCCCTCGTCAGGAGCAGCAGATAAGCAGCAGCAAGCAACTGGCCGATGAGAGTGCTCCATCTATACTAAAGGACACCACGAAAGGACCTTCAGAAGTAGTCAAGGAAGTTACTGTCCAGAGCTCAACCACCTCAGTGACAAGGATTTTTAATAGTACACCAGAAACAGGTAATAACTCGGGTCAACAAATGATCGAGGACCTCTCGATGCCGCAGTTCGAGACCACGGACTCCAGTACACATCAGGACGCATCCCTTCACGGCTTCCAGTCCATGGAAAACTACAGGCCGTTCGATGAACTTATATATAGCCAGAACTCCGTGGGAAATCAAACGCAGCCTCAGACTCCTCAGCCAGCGAGGGCTCCGAACCGCAGTCGAAGTCTGCGAAGACACCGAGCACACCGAGCACTTCAAATAATCGTGGGGGAACTCCGCCAAGTGCTACCAGGACTCCGGGTCAACCCTGCGATATGGTTACCACCAATTATCCCTACGGGAAACCCCATTGCTTTAGCCGAAAACCCTGTTAGATGGATAACACTCATTTGAGATTTAAATGTAAATTGGTTTTAAAACGGCCTGGTGGTATATTTTATACATTCTTTTGTAGAAAGAAAACAAGATTTTAATAAAATTTGATGAATCCATTTAAACGGTACGCTTACGTAACAATTACATAGCAGATGAAAAATAACCAAATGTCAAGGAGAAACAAACAAATATGAATTATGATTGCGAATTTCCAAAAACCATGTTCAACAATTTACACCATATTGACAATTTCCGCGAAAAAAACAATGCAATTCATTGTAGCAGATAGAAACTGGTACATGCATATATTTCTACAAAATTGGTAACAAATAGGTTCAGGAATCGGGGAGGAAGCTTCCAGCGGAAGCGCGTTCATTGCTTGCTTTTTGCAGCCTTTGGCCTTCTGTTGTTTCCCCCATGCTCATTTCCTTTGTTACCGCTGCCGTTTTTGTTGTTTCTGGCGTTGTTAAGAGGGGAATCTAGGGGCTATATAGGTTAAATAAGGGGTACCTGCATCTGTAGCAGACACCCGACAAGTGTGTCGAGCGACGCGAGCTATTTAAGAACAATTTATTTTTAGCAAGTCAAGCGCCACGAGCGAAAAAACCTGTCGACCCGCTGCATACCCACCCATCAAATTCGTACACAGAAAGAAATTTAAGCAGAAAACAGTCCTTGTTTTTAATTGTTGTTTATTGACAATGAAAAAAGTAAGCTGATATCCAGGAAGCTGGGTAAGTGCGTATAATAAAAATTTAACTAATAATATTGGCGCCCAACGTGGGACGGACCTTTGATGTCAACCGAAAATCCTATTATCTGGTAAGGATAGACATTTTAAGGTGCAATCTTTGCATAATTTTTATATTATGGTAAGGAATTGTTAGACTGATTAAGGATAATTTCAGATACAATTTCTATGAGATGCAAACACAATGGCGATATTTTTTCATCACACATTTTCCAGCCAATTCAAGGGACTATTTTTTCCAGTGTTTATTTGCATAGTATGCCCCCTAAGCTCGTCCGTTCCCTCCATTCCGCTCTTATGACTGCGACGTTGATTTCGGTTTGAAAAATCGAGCGTAGCCCGACAAATGTCGACGAGGTCGGCTAGGAAGGTGCCAGAGGTATGCAAAACAAGAGCGGCAGATGCTTCAGATTGGTTTTCCAATTACTCAACATTTCAATGCAAATAACGCAGGGGCGGGGGCGGAAGGGGGCACACCAGACGGGGTGTGCGAGTGTATAGTCAGGAGAAAGATGGCGACGTAACGGTTAACGCCGCAGTGGGTAACCCGTTGAAGAATTGAATTGGCAACATCGCACACACATTGCCATCCCCATCTCCATTCCTATCGCCATCTCCATCTCCTCTCCATCAACATCTACATCCACATCCACATCCACATCCACATCCACATCCACATCCACATCCAAATCCCCGTTTGTGAACGGCGGTTGAGATTGCGGCTGAGATGCGAGTTGTGGGGGCGGTGACCCGACTCACAGCTGGGGCTAAATATATCTTTCGATTTCTTGTCAGAGATAAAATTTCAATCACGTTTACTTCACTTTCACTTGGCCGTTTTCCTTCCCGTTCCGGTAACCGCCCACTGACCCACTCAATCAGAGCCCGATTCAGCCTGGATCTGGATGTGTTGGCCGAGCGCACAGAAAAGTCTCCGAATTTTTCGTCATGTTTTCCACGGGATGTGAGTTATGGCGGGTCAGATATTCCCAAACTAAAACCTAGGGTATTCGTATTCAATTTTCTGGTTTTTATTTCTCAAATACTGATAGCTTTGTATTTCAGGGTGTTAGCTGATATCGCATAAATACATATATGGCTGTGAGTGATTTAATTAAGGTATGACTTATATAAAAATATTAATAATGTGAAAGTTATACAGGCTAGTCTTCTCTATGTCATGTTAAGGTTGTTACCTATCAGCTAAAGTAAACATGCACATAAATATCTCAATATGATGTTAATGCTTTGAGTTTTACTGTTATATTTGGTCTGATAAATTTTAAAAAAGGAGTTTAGTTTTGTCGACTGACGAACTTAACGAAAACCTTTTCGTTTAGTTAGGATTTTTTTTTGTGGTAATATTTTAGTTAGGAGTTTTCAATCAGATATTTGTTCCGAAAGAGTAGTTCAACAAGCCGAATAAAGCTACCATAGCAATGTGAAATAGGATTAGATAATTTTATCAATTCATTGTATTACCTGTTTATCAATATTTGCTATCTATGCCGAACCAAACTTTTGCATTTCCCCACTGTTAATTTCCTGTGATGACTGACTTTTTAGACAATGCAACCATTTGTCAACACTGAAGTGGGCGCGAAAGTTGGGTGGTGGACCTAAATCTTGATTTTCATTTCCATTTTCCATCATCACGAGGGGACGAAGGGAGGGGGGGGGGGGCGAATGCCTCACACGTAGAAGCCACTTAAAAGTTGAAAATTACAATTTACAGTTTTAGCCCCCCAAAGACTCGTTTACCCATATACAAATACACCACCCGCACACATGCATACATATTTAGTTTATTTTCCCTTTTTTTTAGTTACCATTCAAGTGGCAGTTAAAATGGCTTCAGCCTCAATTGCTGGCATCCTGGTGGCGTTTCGCCGGTTGCATCCACCATTTTACCATTCCGCCATCCGTCCATTCCGCCATTTCAGGACCAGCATCCAACTTCCTATGGCCAACATCCTACATATAACATCCAGCATCCAACGGCCAACCGAGGGCGACCCGCTGCATTAGGAAAGTTGACGCTGTTGATGCTGTGAGCGATTTATTGTTTTTGTGTAGAAAGCGTAAAATGGAACAAATTTCCCCATTCCCCTTCCTCGAAGCCCACACACAGTGATGCCGACGACCCATTTCAAAACAGGACAAATCGAACCGCACAAGATGGCCAAAAAGACATCAAAAGACATCCGGATTTGAATGAAAATGCGGTTGCTTAATCTGATTTTCCAAAAAGGTAATTAATTTTTACTCAGATTAAAAAGCAATTGAAATAAAGAGCTTTTTGTGAGCTTGATTGCAATAACTTTAAAGAATTGAAAGGCTTACCTACGGCTAACAAAATAAAGTGGTATTTTATGTGCATTGTAAACAAATTTCATCTTAGCTATTTCCTATTCTCACCTAACATTTCTGGTCACCTTCAGAATTTTTTTTATTTTACTAATCTAATGTCTTCTTTTAAAACTTTCTTTTAAAAACTTAAAATTTGTATAGTTTTTAGAGTTCAATTGTAAAAGTAATTTTATTTAATTGATTAATTAATGAAGTGTTAAGAAGTTTTAGGATTCTATATTATAATAATTATTTTGTTAAGGTTTCTATACAATAAAATTTGTTTATAGGTAAACAATATTTAAGATCAGTTCCGAATTGTTTTCTTACAATAATATTTAAAAGCTCATTAATGAAAATGGATTTTAAAATAACCTTTGAAGGTGCCTAAAAGAAGGCAACAATATGTTCAGAGTGCGAAATTGCGATGGACTCCAGCCACTTTAACTGCATAGCTTTAGACACCTTTATAAGTGATTTCAAAACCCTGTAGCTTTCGAAAAAACCGTCATCACTCCCCGCACACACGCACACACACAGACTCGAACACCCACCAAGTGTTTGCCTGTAAGTGTGGTTGCATACTTTTAGGCTGCAACTGCAACGGCTGCTCATGGCTTTCGTCCTACCAGCCCCTTGCCAACCCCTTGCCAGCCCCCCTTTCACGACACCCCTTATGCCCAGTCGAGGCTAGGCAGTTAATTGTAATTCTGCAAAAATGCTGTCAAAGTTATGCGAGTGCGAAATGGCCACGGGCCAGGGGCAGCTGGTGGTTTTGGTTTCGGCAGTGGGGGTTGTATGCTGCTTGGAGGGGCCAAAACTGTGATGGAGGGGTGAAAACTATGGGGCTTTTGGACAACGGAACGGCAGTCGACCAAGCCCGCATTCGAGTGGATCGCGCAGTTTGTTTCCAAATCGCATTTTAAAGCCAGTCGGCTGGACTTAAAGCCCGCAGCATCGATTGGCCATGGGCTAGAATTCCGGAAGTGGCCTAAATCTGAACCAGCTGGGTTCGTTAATCGTTTACGGTTTGTCAGCTCGTATTTTTCAACTGTCTGTGCATTCTGCTCTCCTAGAAAGTTTTTCTATATTGTTTTATTTTATTGTGTGCAGATGTTCAATTTGAAAGTATACATTTTGTAAAACAAAGCTGTGAAAGAGTAGATAGTTGCTGTAAATATTTAAATGATATTATTTTCAAAAGCTTTTCAAACGAATTTCAGATTTTTTTTATTATTATTTTGACAATTTTTGGTGTTCACATTTGTATAATAATATCGTCCCTTCAGGATATGCCTGCTTTCATGTCAAAGGTCTCAAATTTTTCGCATTATTTACTTTTTGCCTTCTCTTTATTTGTCAACCCACAGTATTTTTGCCCTGAAAGCGGTTTTATTAAAACTTGATATACCTTTACCTCACTAAAGGTTTTAATTAATTCCATTTGTTGGGGGTTAGCTCTTCATTTATATTTTACACAGAGCTTTGAAGAAATCCAGTTAGTGTTTGATTTCATAGCATATGCTTTGCTTAAATTTTGTTGGAAACTTTCACGAATTCTATTCCTAATTAAATATAGAGCTGCTGTGAATAACTTTGTTACCATTGCAGAGTTTGGTGTATTTGATATACAGGGCCACTGGAAAAGTTATATCTTTCAAAGGGAATAGTTCGCACTGCATTTGTTTGTAATTGGAATAATTAAATGATGTTACATTTCTTTTTTACTATCATAAAAGTGAAAAAAGCACTATCTTTTTTTCTTAAATTGAGATAAATCATAAATCATTTTATAATCACTAACATGTTCTGTCACATCATTTTAAAATTACCAAAAACGTAGGGCTAATCTTAGAGTCTTTTGTGGTTCTCCAAGGATATAAATCCTCACGGAATAATATATAATTTGCCAATATAAAGTGCCCAAATTTCAATTAATTATTTAGCCCACAAAATTCTTGTCTTGGCCCCCTTTTACCCATGACAGAATCCAACTTTTCTTGGGCATACAACCCACTGGCAACCACCCATGATTTATCCGTTGACGTTTGGCGAATTTGGCAAATCAGTGCCGGAACTTTTGCAAATGCTAAAAGCAATATTCACACGCTCATAATTTACAATCGCAAAGTTTCATCTGCCATTTGGTTGGCTTTCCGTATATATGTATGTATATTTTTTACACTTTTTTTGTTCGCCCCCCATACGGGAAGGAAATTATTACTTACATCAAAGATTTGCATACATCGTCTTAGTGGGTTAGGCAATGGGAAATTTGTCCCTGCCAGGAAAAGCAGGGAGGGCGGGAAAATCGAGGGAAAGAATGGGATTGTGCGGCAAGTGAAGGAAGAAGTTAAGTAAAAGAATTCGAAGGGAAAACTTTGCCTTCAATGAAATGAAATAAAATTGCATTACAACGGCACAAACGGGTGGCGAAAGGGGGCTATGAAAGGGGGTTCCTTTGCGACGTGTGCGAAAAACTTTCGCCTTGCTCCCATTTTTTTCCTGCCAATGGGCAAAGTAAAGTCAAGTCAAGTCAATGAACGACACACTCGCACACTCACTTGGACGCACATAAATTTGTTTAACCCGCACATGTGTCAAAGTTCTGAAGCCCCACAACAGCACACACACACCACACACCACTCCCCCAAAAACCCCCAACCCCCAGGCCTTTTTTAACCCAATTTCCGCAATTAAGTTTATATCATTCACCTGAGCTGACTAAATCAGAGCCAAAAGCATAGCCAAGCGAAAGCCAAAGTAAAATTTCCCCGTCCAAGGACGAGATGTGAGTGACAGGTGAACTTTGAGACAACTGAGACTGGGTTTATACGTTTATAGAACGGCTTTGGACATAATTATAGATCTTTGTTGGCAAACTGTAATAGAATACAAAGGGATCTATAATATTGTTAAGGCAATTACTTAATTACTTTGAATTGTTTAATCAGAAATTATCTAATGTGTCCTTCCCCTTTCCAGTTAGGCAATGCGTGAATTCTTCAGACTGGGTAGTGCAAAAATAGAGTGAGTCTTATAAGCTAATGAAAATCGATAAAAAAGTTTGGTTTTGAAAAAGTAGCAGAAAATTTCCGATACTCTTCGTGAATTTTGATGCTGTTTGAATTTTGAAAAGATAATCAATTGAGACACATTAAAATTGACGTATAAACTTGAATGATATGCGTTGATGTCTCTGATTTGGTTGATGATGAAGGTGATGGTTGTATGCCAAAAGCTGCAGCTTGCAAAAAGGGGGAGTCACACAAAAGCGACGGGATTCCCCCATTTTGCGAGTGAGTGAAAGGCTTGGTGTCTGTGATTCCCCTCTCTGTTTGACAATTGCTTCATTAGGGCTCTGTGCGAGTGATGGACATGGATATAATGCAGGCGATACAGGTACTGCAGATACACCTGCAATTGCAGATAAAGAAGTTAGTTGCATATGTGTGGGGAACAAGAAAGTTGGATAGAGAGCAAGCTATAGATTGGGGGATACGGATAAAGCGAAATGAGTTATGCCAATTTGGACAATTTGTCCTTTTAACTTCATGAGCGTGTCTATATGAACTATTGTTCAGCAATAATATATACAACTATTAATCTTTATTTATAAAACCGAAAATGCAATCTTTTCATTTTCGCTAATCTGTGAGTTCCAAGTTAAAATATTAATTACACTTTGTGGGGCAAGGTGAATGCAACTGCCTTTACAGGGACCATATTTATGATCCTGCGGCTCGATAAATTCCCATCGGGGATCGTCCAACAATTGGCAATCTCGAGGAGGGCCAAACTCAAGGACTTTTACGCTCTGGTCGGGACTGGCCAGCGCTATATAGATTGATATAGTGACGCAGCAGACATCGAGAACTGTCTTGGGGTAATAAATGGCAGGACAAGGGAATTTGCCAAGTTAACGAAGCGTTGTGGACGAGGCCAATACACACACACACACAAACACACAGAGAGAAAAAGGATGCGACTTAGGAGGAGAAGAAAGAGACAGAGAGAGGGCTGGAGGAAAAGGGAGAGCTACATTAAATCCATGCTTGTTTGTTTTTGTTATGTACTCGCAAACAAGGACGAGTGCCACATATGCACCTATCTCACATTGTATCTGCTGTGAGTATCTATGTGAGTATCCAAGTGCGTCTGTGTGAGCGGCGCGGCTTTGCGTTAGTGGAAAAATAATTCTAACAGCAACTCAAACAGGCAAACAAACAGGCAAACAAACAAACAAACCAACAGAAAACATGAAAGCGGCGCAAAAACGGAGAAAATAAAAGAAACTGCACGGCGAGCGAAAGAGATGGGGAAACGGAGGGGGAGCGAGAGGGACGGGCAACATTTGATGTTTGTGCTGAACAAACTTTGGCACGAAAACTTGCTCCAAAAGACACCTGAGCAGGCTTTCCCCCAAAATGTCCCATCCTCCATAAATCCAACAAAAAGGCGCAAAACCGCCCAACCACCCAGCCACGCCCATCACCCAACGCCCCCAAAGATCGATCACGTGTTTGAAAAGCGCCGACAGAATACATTCAGAGAAAAACATAGGAATTGTAATTAACTTTAGATTTTTCAAAGCCATCTAAAATCTCTGGTTTATCGAAAAAGTTTATAAAAGGCGACTAAAAGTATGCTATAAAAAATGAGACATAGGTTTTTTTCTAATAGCATACTTTTATACACCTTTGCCTAACATCTAACTAACTTTAACTCTCCAAGGATTTAAAATGGCTTTAAGAAACGTTCCAACTGTAATAATTTTGTGATTTTTTATAGTCATTAAAAATTTCGTGATCATTAAAAAAATAAAAATAAATGTCTAAAAGTATGCTATAAAGCAATTGAAATTTTGTAGTAGCATACTATTATACATCTTTAAAGTGGTTCAATTCTGTACATTCAATGATATGAAATAACTTAATTTTCATAGTCATTAAAAATTTCGTGATCATTGAAAAAATAAAAAAGGTGTATGTATGCTATAAATCAATCGAAATTTTGTAGTAGCATACTATTTTGCATCTTTAAAGTCGCTAAATTCTGCACTTTTAAAGATATGAAATAACTTAATTATACCAATCATTCAAGCAGTAATGTTTTAAATCCAAATATAAATTTTAAGAAACATAAAAATATAAATTAGTTTAGTTCAAGTACATTAATCGTATATTCAGTAAAAATAAAAAAGGGGGCTAGTGTAAAATATTAAATACAGCTCTCTGAAGAAGTAAAAAAAACATGTTTATTTTACTCAACTATTTACCTGGGTAATGTACAAATTTATTGCATACTTTCAGAAACCTTAACCAACGTTTTCAAAGTCCCCCGAGCTTTCAAAAACACCAAGTTTTATTTTACCGTGCAGGAAAGACGTTGGGCGCTTGTGGAGGGACATGTGTTTGCATTCAATTCATTCAAATATATTTTCAGCAATTTTTTCTTGTCATTTCATATGTGATGATGGGTGCTGGGACAACGACTAACCCCTCCATCACCATCCCACCGCATTCTATCTGTTCTTGTGTGTTTTCTCCATTCAATCATTTCATGGACAACATGTAGCCTAGACATCTATTCTGTGTCGTCGTGTGTTTGTTGTCTGGTGATTGACCCACAGGAATGGGAGTTGAAAGGAGCGAAATCCACCTGAGTAGGTTATGCCCCCCTCTCACTCCACCGCACATCCTGTCCCTGTCTTCCGTTGCACAACAAAAGACTTGGCGCCCGATTTTATTAGCATGAGTAGCAGAGCGGCCACATGGAAAAGAATGCTGTCATGTGTCCATGCAGTTTTTTCCTCACTTTTCTTGTCTTATTTTATTTAGAGGTCCTCGAAGTGCCTCGACTTGAGCCCCAGACCATATACCATATACCATGTATCTTATGGATGGGCTGGACGATTGCAGATGCATTTATGAATTGCACATGACTTGTCGAGAGTGGTGCAGAATGGTCGATGGTCTTTCTGGATTGATAGGGCTGCAGATGGATGATGCACATAGGGAAAAGCACTCCGAAGTTGAAATGCCCTTTTATATATATAAATTCCCTTTCCTATACAAAAATCAACCACGACAAATGGCACAAAACTCTCTAAAGCTTTGCACAAAATTAAGCAGGATTAAATACAGTAACTAACATTATATTTACTTTCAATATAGGTCACAATAAAATATTTTTTTAAGCTTTAAAACAATCGCTTAAATATCATGAAGAAAATTACCCCCTTAATTATATTTAAAATAATTATTTTGCTTATGTATCTGAATTTTGGATTTAAAATTGTATACCTACACGTTGCTCTTTACTTTTAAGGCAAAACGACAAGGGTTGGACAAATTTCGGAACTATTTATACTATATTTTTTAAAACCTGCATTTTAAGTGAATTAAGAAAAAAAGTTTTTCATAAGGCTGTGTACTTTTATGTATCGAAATTAAATTAGATTTTATCAAGTACCTTTTGTTGTTGCTCATGCTTGTTATTTTTTTAAACAGGACTTTCAAGTCTTCAATATATTTTGCAACCATGTTTCTTGTGTGTATGTGCTTGAATGGTGGTTTTGGGAAACATAATGCAGTGGTCGTAGTTCCCACAACCTCCCCCGAACCCCTCGTGTTCCCCGGTTTTTGGCTTACCTTTTTGGCTCAATACATTTGGTCTGCTCCAGTTGCCTTATATCCTCATACAGTTCATCGCATAAAGTGTGAAAATGCCAAAAATTGTCGTACGTTGTGGATTTTTTTTTTCAAGGACCAAACAGCGTCCTTGCCCTCGCTTTCGTCCTACAAAAAAATTATTGCAATTTTGTGACTGTGCTACGTGCATTTTAACACCGTTTTTACACCATGGCCGTGGAAGTGTGCGAGTGGAGTGTATGTGCAAGTGGATTTGCTGTTTGTCTTAGTACTTTCCGCACACTGAAAACATTCATAAAGTTGGCTCACGCTTAAGTAAACACGAAAAGTGTAAAATGATTTCATCTGATGATGATTTGGCTTTGGGAATTGCACGCTCCATTGCGTCACTTACGAGTCCTACGCTGGTGTAAGTGTGCGGCATGCAATTATGTATTATTACACACACCACCCACAAAAACACACCCACCCACGCAGACACCCAAATGTATTTGCACAATGTAGAGCAAACAAGCTGGGAGACATTTGCATATAATAAACCAAAATTCCATTTGTTTATAGTGGATGCTCTCTAAAGTGGAGCAGCGGAGATTATTTTACAGTGGTACTTCTTGGCTGTATACTTTCGTGCACTTAGTTAAAAATTACGACATAATTCATTTTGTTCATAAAGTGAACACATGGGAAACGGTTTAAAACCATTTAATATGTGGCTTAAAAGTATGCAGTGAAATACGTTAAATTACAAATTATTCTAGCATACTTTCAGGCAACTTTAACAGTGATAACCTTCAACAAATTTAAATAAGCTTTAAACATTAAAATAACATAAATAAAGTGGTTTTAAGCCACTTTATATGTAATTGAAATTATGCAGTGATAAATATGAAATTACAATATATTGTAGCATACTTTTGAGCACACTCTGCAAACCTGTGACAATCTACAGGTACAATTTTTCATTTGATATCCAATTTTAATTCTTTAATTTAATATTATGGTTTTTTTTTGTAGACCACTCTGTTTTTCAAGTTGACAAGATATTTTATGCATATTTTTTGCAAGCTGCAGTCGTTTAAAAAGTTTGCCTTACATGATATGACGCGGAAGCGGCCCTCGGGCATTTCGAACTGTCAACAAAATGCATTCAATTGGATGCATTTCCTCCGATCGGCCAAATCCAATTTGACCAATTCGCTTTCAGTTTTTAATTGAAAAATATGTTTGCTTACTCGTGCGTTTGTGTGGAAATCCTGGATAGAGCCAGCCGAAAACCACATTAATATGGCACATTATCGGACTGATTTACCATTTGCTTGTTTTTCCGGGGCCTAGACAAAGTGGCATTTGGGGCATTAGCCTAATGCCATCACAAATCCACCTAGAAAAACGAACTGTTTATGCCCGCGAATCCCCCAAGATGATAAGACACAGCAGATGTAAAAGAAAGTCGTAGGACTCGTCGCTAGGGAACCCACAAAAAGGAAGGACGATGTTGTAAAGACTCTTCTCAGAATTTTCCTTTATTTTATAGCTTGATAGGGACTCCTTGTCAACATTAATAGCTTTATTCATTGTTCTGTGCTTGTTGTGAAAACTCCCTTGAAGTTTTACCTTTCCATTTATATTTATATATTTTTTGCAACATTAAGCGGATTCTGTTTTTGTATTTTGTGGCAATGATATATCTTGTAGTATCTATAAAACTGAACCCATATTAAAGTTGTGTTACTTGAAATCTAAATATTTTAAGCTATATAGAAGATTATAATTGGCTTTAAAATAATACATTATATATTTCCGAAGAAAATCACTTTCATTATGGTCTTTAAATATTAAATTAAAACGTTTAAGATTATAGATTCGGGCTTAACAAATTTTTGTTAAAGAATCTTAGTTATATTTCCTTCTTTTATAAACGTAAGGGGCTTAATCAATAAACCGTTTAAGCTTCATTCAGGAGAATACTAAATAAGCCAGTAAATAAATCAGGGATAATCTCTTAAATCGCCTTGCAAGGGTATCCTGGCGAAAAGCCTAAGAGTAGGCAATGTTTTTGATAAGATCAACTTGGAGGCACTCTGCGTGTTTTAATGTGGAGTTCTTGGGGGACTGGGGGTATTGGGTGGCATGGGGGTGTGAACACACACTTGTTGAGGATGTAACTACATACACACACACACACACAACCTATGACACACACATTAGGATTTACCTACCAACACACACGCACTCCGTTAAGGGCGTGCTAAAAAAGTTTTCATAATTGACGACAAGCTCTCCGATCCCCTGGCCCCATCTGCATACCCCATTTCTCCACTTTCACCCGGTGCACCCACTTTCATGGCGATGATGATGATGGGCAAATATTTTACGTCATTAATTAGCGCATGGCAGCGCGCTTGAAACTATTACGTAATGCGATAACACCAGCAGCAAAAACGCCGACAGCATAAACTATTATGTGCAAAATTTTTAATGACGTTAGGGGTGGGCTTACAAAAGGATGCCAGAATACAAAAAAAAAAACAAAAAGAACATTGTTCAAGGCATTTGCATTCTTCGGCTCTTTTCCCCGCTTTCACGTATACCCTTTAAGGTGGCTATAAATTACATACAAGAAAGTTCAATAATATAGGTGCCACGTGTACTTAGATTCTTTTTTAAGGTTTTCTATATTAATAAATTATACTCTAATTATATACATTTTTAAGCACTTTAAATTGGTACTCTGGGTAGGAAACTCCACTTTGAAAATGGGTTTTGTGTTATAGTAATATTTCATAGTTAATGGAGGTTATTGAAAAGAATCCCTTGTTTTAAAAACCTATGGGCGTCTAAAGTAGACAATGATATATTTAAATTCCAAGTATCCAATGGTTTTACTTCAAAAAATCGTCAATATTTTCTGTTTCTGCTATAGCATACTTTTTGACACCTCCAAAATAGATTTTATAACAACCAATAGGTTTATTCGTAGCTTTTAACTTTAATCAGTTAATTTTTGAGAAACATTTACTTTTATCTTTTTACATATTTGTTTTAATATTTACTTAATTGCCAAGAGTGATTTCAATGTCGGTTTTCGAATTAGCTTTCTCCAGTTTTTCGGTTTCTTCGCTGTTATTTTTGATGCCCTTATAATTAAATTATTTAGTGCAAATTTGTGCACAGTTGTTGTCTCTCCCACACACACTCTCTCACTCACACACACACAGGCAAAGAAGGATACACTCACGCACACATTAGATATGTTATGATTACGATAGCGCCGTCTTGCTCCCCCGCACATCCGCTCAATGCGGCCCTCCCCCTCGCACACTGCTCCAGTTCATCTCTCACTTGCAGGATAATGAGAATTTAAATCGCAATAAAGTGGCGCTGCAAAAGAGGGAGAAGTAACAAGCTAAAATAAATGTTTAGTTGAATTCTGGGTCGGGTAGGTTGGATTAAAAGATCCCAATCCCCACACACAACACACCACCCACCTCCCAAAAAGGGGCAATCATAAACGGGTCCAGTGGGGGCGTGGCGGCAGCAGACAGTGAAAGTGTTGCCGACTTAGGGACCGTCTGCAACCGAAGTATCTGCTAGTATCTGTATCTGTATCTGTATCTACATATCTCTGAATCAACAGAAGTGGTCACAAAAATATGTAAGTTTTGCGAAATATATGTATTTCTTTGTCTAATGTTGTCCTAAATCTATTTAAATTAATCGCTTTACCGGAACATTTTTATGTTTAATCGTTTTTAAAGCAGGACTAACATAAATTAAAAAAAAATTTTTTTTCATTATTGGATTAAAAAAATCTGAGATCCTGTGGGTAACGAAATTTGTAAGGTACCATGGAATTTAATGACGTGTTATTATTATTATATATAAGTATATTGAACCAGGAACCAAAAATATTCGCAATTTGAAATTTTATTTGTAACCCCCACTTTGAAAGTGTTCATTCACTTTGTTTTTCCATTTTGGTTGTTTTTTATTCGCTCTCTTCTTTTTTGTTCAACTGGATAATTTTTAAAAAATTAAAAACCTTTTCTTTGCAGTTATCAACCCATTTATAATAAAGATAATCTTTTACCCGAACTAAGTGCTATTTTAGTGGTCACAACTGTGGTTCTCCAACTGCACATCCATTGCGTGCCTGGGTTTCCCCGCCTGTGCGTGCGTTAATAAAATGTAATTTTGAAGCTTATTTAAGGCGAACCTCGTACGCAGCCTCCGCCGGAGTCATAGACTGAAACGTAGTAGCAGCCGTACTGCTCCGAAGTCATAGTCACCGACAACTTCTGTCTCGACGAAGGAGATTATGAATCTCCCAAAGGATATTCCCACAAGCAATTTCGCTCCGAGGGGCTTCAGAAATCACGAAATGAACTTTCTCAGGGATAATAACGCCTTGTTAGGCAGCACGAAAAGAGGGAATAAATAGGTATTCGGCTATTTAATGCATTTTAGGTATTCGAAATGCTTTCAAAGATGATAAATACGTTTAAAACTAAATATATATGCTTCGATTTCATGTTTTTATACTTTGCATGACTCGTTTTGTTATTATAATATTATTTTTCTTTGGAAAAAAAATTGAAAGAATATAATGACAATTTACAAAATTTTAGAAAGCTAAAAAATATTTTTTTTTCAAAGATTGGTATTAAAAAAATGAAATATATTTAATATAAATAAATTAAATTTTCTTTTTTGTAGAATATTGAATATTGGTCAACATACAGCCTTGTTAAAGTGATTTATGACTTTTATTTAAAAAATATATTTTTAAAATTGATTATATTTCTGAGAATTTCTCAATGAAGTTGTATTTATTCGGCGGAATAGGCAGGGACAATGGACAAATGACAGGGGCTGGGAGAGTCCTTGCTGCAGACGGAGCCTGCGGCACAGACACATAAATGCTTATTAGCATTAGCAGCGCATTATGATTATTCGGAGAACACGCACACACCCACACACCAACACACACAGACACGCAGGACACCTTTTTCGAGCTGGGGAACCCCCGACATTCCCATTTTCAAAACTCACCAGGTATCGGGGTTAAGCTGGCATTTGGCATTTGCCACCGCCAGCCGTTGTTGTTTGCGGAATATTGTCAGGAGACTTGTGCGTTTGCCTGCTCGACGCTGCACGGTTTTAAATTTCGGATTCGGTATTCCGTATTTCGCATCCTGCATCCAACATCCTGCATCCTGCATTCGGATCCCGACTGGATACGGCATTGAGCTGCAATTAGAGCCTGAGTGACAGCCGCCATGCTAATCAGCTTCTTATTGGGCTCAAAGGTCGGATCATGGTGCAACAGGATGGTGTTGAACATTTACTCAAGATTGACAGGCTTAGTATTGGTATTTAGCATTTGGTATAAGTATTTTAATTGTAGTATTTAGTTTATTATTTATACCAAACAAAAACACCTCTTAGCGCGGTAAAAATCTAGTGACGATCGCACCATCAAGAAACATAAGTAATGATATCAACTTTTGTAACGTAAATGTATTATAGGATCTACTAAATAAATTCATTCGATTTAATTGCAGCGTGCCGAATGTAAAAAATTTAGAAAGTGTATTTAGTTAGTAAACAAATGAGGTGTCATTCCACGAGTATTTCAAGTGAGAATACAACTAGACTAATGAGCTTGAGCCTTTATCCTCAACGGCCCCAACAAATGAAACTTTCTAAATCTTCACTCTTCTTTTTATTTTTATAGGCATCGGATTATAACTGGAAATTCCACCTACAAATGGATACGAATTTTATACTAAAACAATTTAAGAGTTGTCAAAACAATCGAGAAAAAACTCGTGATTTATATATATAAAGCTATATATTCAAAACAAAGAATCAACGCATAGCAAAACTCACTTAAATTCACTAATAATATTTATAATTATTATATATTCTTAATGCAAACAAATTTTCTAAGGGATATTAGGGATCCACAAGTAGCTCGGGCTTAAAAAAAAATGCTGGTAAATAAGCCATCAATTAAGTGACATATACGTTTGTGCTATGAAATGGCATCTTCAAATATAAAAGACTCTCAGTTTCATTAGCCTTTCTTGTCCTTCGTTTGAAATGCAGATTTTCCATCTCATTGTAATTTAATTACCATAATGATTCCCTTTGTGCAGACTGTACATTTAATTCGCAGGCCTTTTTGTTTCAACTGTATTTGCATCGTTTGGCAGCTGCTGTTGCCCTCTTGGCTCGTCGTCAAATTGCTGCAGCTAGATATTAACCAGTTACTGTGTCTTCCGCTCAGCACTTTTTTTCAACTTTTTCCCACTTTTTTATTAACCCCTTTGTCGATGTTCTACGCTGATTTCGTCACGCGCAACCGGAAATTACTTTCCAGTTTTTTTGTTGGCATTTTTGCGGCACCACCACTACTACTAGTGGTTCACACTCGACAGATGCGACATTCCCCCAGCCAGTCCCCCCATTTTTGCTGCACTTCCACCACGGGAGCTGGATTTTTTCTATCGATAACAAAAGGAAGCCTTATTAGAGTGTTCCTTTATTTGAATGCCACATTTCACGCCATGTGGGGTATAAAATCGGGGACTGCCGGGGTGGCATCTATTGTGAGAGTTGGTCTTTTTTCAGCTAGCTCACAGACTCCCCGGAAACCCCTATGAGCATCCCCGCTACTGTAAAAACCCAAACACCCCCCCGAACATCCTGCGAACCTACGAAACCTTGACAAGTTGCTATTGTCAGCCATTGTGGGGTCCTTTGTTTTAGCCTGGGCTTTGTCAGCTGGTCCAGCTCCTTCAGCTGGCTGCTTTTCCCACTCCCCGGCACTCTCAATTTTCTACTTTCCACACCACCCGGCTTTCTGCATTTTCTTTGGCCGCCTTCAGTGGCAACTTTTCATTAACCAAAAAGAGCTGCCTCGGATGGTCGGATAGGCACCCAAGATGCCTCCACGGCACATGCTCAACAACACTTCCCAGTGGACACTGGGGAAAATTGTGGAATACAAACTAATAGGCTATAAAGTATAAGATAAATAAATATAAATAAATATTAATATTTTCAAATATTTTCTAATGTAACTTGGTGAGTTGTGTACTTTATTTAATATTTATTAAAACAAATGAATGCCTACCAATCAGCCCATGTATTTTTTTATACGGTATGAGCCCATGTATTTTTTTATAAGGTATTAAAACATTAAAACATTAAAATACATGAAAATTATTTCCATTTCACCGGTTATTCCTTATACGGGTATTTAAAATGTAAGATCAAATTTGGAATAAACGGTCACATTAAGTATTCCCAACAATCTCTAAGGTCCAAGTATATACAAAAATGTAGTATATTTTAAATAAAATAAAATAAATCAGTTTTGATTTTAGTCTATTTAATTAATGTCGCTATTTTCAAAGTATTGAACTTAACTTTTCTTCTAGGCTAAGGAACGTTCTACCCTCTTAAACTCCAAGTTTTCATAAAATTGTTTGGCTTAGATCTTACTTTTAATTTTAACTATCCTTAATGTGGTATTTAAAAAAACTTTAAATTGTAGCCTAGACGATTGTTTGAATTCTTTATAAAACTATAGTTACATATAATACCTAATGTTATCGTATTCAACCCATTAAATAGAGTGAATATCTATGAAATTGAAACCAAAACAAAGCATCGAGTTTAGTTTTATCGTTCTATCGGTGTGCACTATTTGTGTGCCCTATTTAAACAGCTTTCCAGCAAATAGCTCCTTTGGTGGTTTTGGCGGGAACTTGTGATCAGATTTCATCTTTGAGTGCCTGGACGTGTCCTCTCGAAATGCCAAATTAAACCGAATAAGCGGCGATAAACAGGGTCGGGAATTTGGAGCCAGAGCCCTGAACTTTCGAGGCGGTGAGAGCAACAGACGTCTGGCCGGAAAAGCCAGAAAAGCCGGCTAAGATTTGGGTAGAATGGCCAAGGGGGGGCAGTCAAGGAATCGCGGAGATGGATGGATGTGCGAGGAACATCAACTAATTGAAATTGCGCGCCAATTTTGTGGCTTAGCCAGAGTCAGTTGGCCCTGGCTGTGTCGTGTCTTGGCCAAGTGACATGCGCATAGCCATATCATTGGTATGGCTCGGGTGGAAAACCGAAGAGGCCGAGGCTTGCGGGCCAACTTCGTGCGTTGTCGTGGGTCGGGAAACGTGAATCGTGGGAAAACACAACATAAACTCGGTGCTCCGAACTCGGAACTTTTGGGGGGCATATGGGGTTTTTGTTGGTAATACTGGGGGCCGGGGATGTGCGTACGGATTCATTCGCCTGGCCGGAATATCGGCGAGTGCAGTTAACGTCGGTATCTGCAGGGCCTCGCATCGTCGGCGGCGTCAGTCAGCGAACAGCGGTCCAACGGTGCGTATGCGTATTTCGTGCGCTCCACGGTGCGTATGCGTGTTATTTGACCCACAGAAGGGAAATCGCGGTGCGGCAGTATCTCGTAACCATCGTCGTCGTACGTAGTACGTCTTCCTCTTATTTGTTGTGAGTCGACTTCTTCGCGCGTTTCTTCATTTTGGCCACCGGTTTCTGTTACCAATCCGCTCTACCGTTGAATTTTTTTTTTTGCTGTTTTTCTTGTTTGTTTTGGTTTCGATATGTACGGCATGAAATCGGAATGAAATAACCAAGGCAAGACCCTAGTGAAAAGTGTATGAGTGCTAAATACCCCAGAGAGAGAGTGTGTGCAATGTCGGTTTTCGGTCACCATTGATCTATGGCCATGGCCGGTGAATATTAAAAGGGCCGCCACAACACAGATAATAGCAGAAAACAAACCGCTTTAGGCCAAAATTCACTCACAAGTGTCATATTTCGTTTTGCAAAAGGTAAGATAATCCGTTCGTTGGTTAGTGAAATATTCTAGAAACATTAACGTCCGATGTTGAGAACTTGGCTCATATTCGGTGGAAACCCCTTTCCGTACTTTGAGTATTTTAATTGTAGTACGAGAAGGAAACATCAAACACTTAGCGCTTGAGGCGAAAGCAAAATATGTTTATTTAAGTCTGCAGATAGGTGATAGAACAAAATGTGTGCGTGTGTGCCTGATTTGTTAGGCTAATGGATATTCAATTTCATATTACATTTTCATTAAAATCGTCGAGTTATTTTGGGGTTTCGTGTGTGGCCAATTACCAAATGAAGCATTCTTTATTTTTTAGCAAACATGCAGAATGGTTGTGGGTAGCTAATGGGTTATTGGGTGATTATCATTGGTTGTAGGTGCTTGCAAATAGCCATGTCTTTTATTATATTGATTATTTTCGACTGTTAATATCAACTAGTAATGAGCAACTAGCCCTAAGTTTTAGAAATCTTTTAAAATAATGCCTATATTTTAAAGGTGGTTGGTAAGTGCAAAATTATGCAAATTATTGTATTGATCATAATCAAATGTTAAGTTCAAGAAAATGTTTTCTTTTCACTTAACAAATTTTAAAAATACTAAGGTAATCTCTAGTGAAATAATAATAATATTGGAAAATTAATAACTCAAAATATTAAAAAAAAACTCTTAAATAAAGTAAAATCAGTAACTGGAGCTGCAAGGATTCGAACTTTCGAACCTTTCCGTAAAAAATATCATTGTCACTTTTCTGATTGCATATTATATTTAAGTACGGAGGCTTTTTATTTTAGGAACGTGCTTTTAAAAAATTTCAAGATCGATTTAGTTATTTTTTAAGAACATTCTTTCTCTAATTATTCATTCTACATTTTTCTGGGTGTAAGAAATCTTAATCTTATTTGTCATTAGATTACCCCAATGTTAGTTATTTCTCTTATTACATGCAACAATTGCTGGAATAAATGTATTAGTCTACCATGAATATCATGGCGTATATCTCCATATTTTAAATAAGCGGATCTCCACCCTTTATGTTTATGGACCTCCCACGGTCACTTTTACCCCTGGCCAGCCCCTGGGAGGCATTAACTGGGATCAACTGTACAATTGCGGTGCACGGCGTAAACCTATCGAAAATTTGTTTGCCAAACGCCTTCACCCAGGGGTCTAATTCGATTTGGTCAACTGCAGCTAATAAGGTCAGAACGTGTGTGTGCTAGTTTTTGGCCAGCAATATTTTGCATTTTACACGACGCACCAGATTTATGGACCAGATGCCCTAAGAGGGCACCCCCTCCCCATCATCATCATCATGATCATCATCAATGGATGCCGGATCGAAGGCCGTTAATAATGGAACCTGGCCAGGGGCAAATGCATTTCATAATAATTAAATTAAAATCTGTTTATTTATGCACTTAAGCCGCAGCAGCAGCAGCAGCAGCACAAAAATGGCAATAATAATAATAAACACTAGTAATAATAATAATAAGGCTTACATCCATTCTGGGCGACCATTCGAATGTGAAATATCTAGATTAAATATTATTTATAATTAAAGCAAACAACTGCCGGTCAAATGCCTGCTGGATCCCCAAGCCCCATCTCCCCGAAAAAGTCCACCGAACTTGCAGTAATTAAAACAAAACAAAAATATGTGTATAAACCTTGGCATTTTGTATTTAAATCAATATTGCGGCCAAACTGGCAAAATGGCAGGCGAAACACTTTCGCAAGAAGGAAAACTAATTTGAAATTTAAATAAGTCCTGATCTCGTTTTCTGTGGAATTGCTGCAGCTGCAGACTTTCGACTGTCGGCCGTCGAGTGATTGAGATTCAAATTTCATATTTACCTCGCCTTCTCCGTATAATCCCTCAATTAGCCCGGGAAATAAAGAGATTGCCAGTTGAGTGGGTGAGTTTCCTCGGGCCGAGTTGGCAAAATGAAAATTAAATATTTATGACAACTATCGGGCCACGAGACTTCAACCTCAACGAACCGGAATCCTCAATGTATCGAAGTTGGCTGCATCGCAGTGGATGCAATTTCTGGCTGGGATTGGGGTTGGGCGAAAGTGAATTCCTTTGACAACAACATCAGGGGCAGAAAAACAAGGAATTTACCCTTGTCCACAAAGAAAAATGCTCGGGAAGCCAACCTGCAAGCGAAAAATTAAATAATAATTGCAGCTAATGGATGACAATGCCACTGAGTGGTTTTTTTTAAGTAGCAGCTTGTTATATTTCCGGATCTCGCAGTTTGTTGCAAAACTCATATTACTTACATGTACTTCGCATTATTTTTCTAACTAAATTTTAAGGATTCTGTTTGATGAAAATCATGTTTTAGATCTTCCTCTTGTACTTAAGTTTTGAACTTAGTTTAAGTGTGGCTTTACGAGAGGTTTCTTTTTCGAATTTTTTGTTCTATCTACCACAAAAGTACATCATACATTGGTACTTTCGAATATTTATTTTCTTCTTGCTTTAAGAGCGAGCATATATCAAGGAGAAATCGTTCTTAAAACCAGAAATATCGTAAAGTATGCTTGATTCAGGGTCAAAATTCTTAAACTATACAACGTCTTTAAATAAAGTACGATTTTTACTTGACAATTGAATTAAAATAAGTATACGTTCTTACAAATAAATATCTTTTGTTTCTAATAAAAAATTTAATAATTCTTAAATCAAGAATAAAAATTCTTAAATCAAGAATAAAAATTCTTAATCAAGAATGGCTGAAAACTAATTGTCGTAAAAAATCACAATTCTATTTTGCACAAATTTTTCGCGAAAAAGTATATAAAACACTAATGAAATTGAAATAAAAAGAAGTCAATTTTTTTCAGTGTACTTTTTCGCATATATATGCGTTGCTCCCAACATTAATAACTTTTTTTTTTTTTTTTTTTTTAAAAGTTTATATTTATTCAAAATTAACAGGTATACTGCTACCTATGTGACAGCTTAAGCAGGTTGTAAATATAGGGGATAAAAATATGTTACTATACAAGATTACACTAGACTTCAAACATGTTAAATATATCTTCATGGAAGGTCATGTGGGTGGTATCTTTTAAGTCTTCTTTTTGCAGGTTCCGTATTAGCCTCTTGGCCAGGGAGTTAGGATGAGAGCCAAGACGTCTGAAGTAGACTTATAATACATATTTCCAGATTGGACTGAAAATAGATTTGTAAATGTGAACTTTGATGGACAATGAGAGCTTATTCCTTGGAGATAGAAGCCAGCGCATACGTGCTGCCTTTAAAAGCACAGACTGCTTGACCATCGTTATGTGCCTCTGAAAAGCGAGTTCTCTATTCGAAATCACATCAAGGTACTTGTAGTGGGATTCGTGTCGATGTACAGAGCCGAGCATGGAAATGCCTGAGCAATTCTTTGGTCTTGTGGAGAATGTGACACAATCACATTTGCTGCAGTTAATGCCTATATTCCATTCTTTTCAAAACGTGTCACGTACTCCTGCAGGCCCAATGTTGCAATATCTATACTTGGTCTCCTGACCATAACCGTATGTTGCGATGAGCATCATCATCAACTTCGGTACATTCCCAGGAATCTGGCTTATCCGACGTACGGAGTGAGTAAAGAGCCGGGCCTAGTACACTGCCTTGGGGTACACCCGCTGAGGTTGGACGTTTTGATGATTTTTCACCATTGACAATTACACAAAATTTCCTTTCCAATAAGAAGCTTTGAATGAGGAGAAAAAGCTGTGGCGTTGGTAGAATCTTTAGCTTATTTAGGAGGCCGTCGTGCCATACTCTATTAAGGGCTTGTTGAATGTCCATAAACACAGCAACAGTGTACATTTTGTTTTTCATGGCTTCCAGAGTAAAATTGACAACGCGATGTAGCTGTTCAGGTGTACCGTGACTTTTTCGGAAGCCAAACTGCCACTTTGGAATAGCTCTGCTTACACTTTCTAGTCTAAGGCTCCGATCTAGTATTACTCTTTCCATAATTTTGCCCAATGCAGGTAAGGGACTAATTGGCCTGTATGCACCTACTTCGGTGGGTTTCTTTTCAGGCTTGGGGATCATCGTGATAAAAGCACTCTTTTGGGTTTTGACTCCGCCTTAAGACGCTGTTGAAAAACAGGAGTATAAAAAGCAATGCTTAGGTGGGAAGAATCTTCAGAGTTTTATTGTCCAGCAGGTCCTTGCCTGGAGCTGTTTTGTTTTTGAGCTTTCTGATCTGTGTTACAACCTCTTCCAGGGTTACAGGCTTTGTGGGGAGAGCCTTTTGAAAAGGTCTGTCCAGACGCATTTGCACAAGCATTCGATTTTCCTTTGGAGTTAGGTTTAACGGCTTAAATCTGTTCTCTAAATTGTCAGCATAGATATCAGCCTGCTGCTGACTGGAGTATTTGTTTCTTATCTAACACAATGCATTTATGTGCCAAACTTTTTAATTTGGGATTACAATAAACAGTTTTTGGCCCTTGTGTATGCTACTAAAAATAAAAGATGCTATTTTTGCAGCCATTAAAGTCACATTTGCATGTCGCTTTAATTGCAGCTTGTAGGTAATATTTTTTCAGCATTTGCATTTAATCTAAAAGAGCATTCCAGGCAATGTATTTATATTTCATTTTTCGTTTCCGATTGCAACATTTTAAATGCATTTTATATTGTTTTTCATGTTACTTGTGTTTGGCTTATTGTTCCGAAAAAATTGCTTATAAAGTCGCTTTGCTTTCGACCAATTGCTGATTGTATTGCTGATTTAATTTCCAGAATTACTAATAAACATGTCGCTTTTGTGTCCGCCACTGATGTTGCTTTTAAAGTTGATATTCCTGCGTGTTGCAATCTCGCTGCAGGTATTTTCAACAATTTCACTTTTATTTTTATTGCCTTTTCTGCTTTTGGATTCAGTTGCTTTGCCATTTATTTTTCAAGAAAAGCGCATGCCTTTCTGTGGACAAGGTTTTGCTGATATGCTGCTGGAATTGCTGTCATTTAAATTTTTGACTTGTTTCTTAATAGTCAAGTTGCTGATGCCTGTGATATATTTATATGGCACTTTTGTTGGATTTATTTCGTTTCTAATATTTTCTAATCAACTTTAATTGGTATTTCTAAATTCAAACGTGGTTGCTTCTTTTGGTGGGCGTTGCGTTTTGCCATACAAAATAGTGTTGAGAAAACATCGGTAGTTAGTTTTGGCTATCGATAGTGGCTATCATCAATATTATTGATACTATCAGACATTTTTGAGCATTGGAAAAATAAATGACAGAATGAAAAAGTCTTAAATATTTGTATAATGAAATCCTAATGATATATTTAAACAACCCTAATACAAAAACAAGAAAGAAAGTTAGCTTCGGAAAGCGGAAGCTTATTTACCCTTGCATCTATAATTATTAAATTTAAAAACACAAAAAATGATATTCCCAATAGTATAAGATAATATATCAAGAAACACCGAAGCTATAATTTGTTTCATATTATTTTTCCACCAATTTTCCGATGGTTCCTATGGCAGCTATATGATATAGTCGTCCGATTTTGATAAAATTAAATTCGAAATTCAGAACTAAATAAAAAATGTTATTTCCAAGCGTTGGAGGTTATATGTTGAAAAACACCGAAGCTATAACTTGTTTCATATTATTTTTCCATCAATTTTCCGATGGTTCCTATGGCAGCTATATGATATAGTCCTCCAATTTCGATAAAATTTAATTCAAAATTCAAAACTAATTAAGAAATGTTATTTCCAAGCTTATGAGGTTATATGCTAAAAAACACCAAAGATATAATTTTTTTAATATTTTTTTTTCCGATTATTCCTATGATAAGATATAGTAGTCCGATCCGGCTGGTTCCGACTTATATACTACCTGCAAAAGATATAAGACATTTGGAAAAGTTTCAGCCCGATAGCTTTAAAACTAAAAGACTAGTTTGCGTAGAAACGGACGGACAGACGGACAGACGGACATGGCTAGATCGACTCATCTAGTCATGCTGATCAAGAACATATATACTTTATGGGGTCGGAAACAACTCCTTCACTGAGTTGCAAACTTCTGACTGAAATCAATATACCCTCTGCAAGGGTATAACAAGAAAGATCGCTATAGAAGACGGCCTCGACTATTAGATATCCGTTGCTCATCTAAAGGGAGTACACTTAGAAAAACCGCATCCTAAATTTAGACGCGATTTGTACTTGATTTCAGATAATATTTTTTGGGCATTTTTCAAAACTGAATATGCTGCGCGATCTTGAAACAAGATAAACCATTCTTAAGCCCCAAATCATCCGAAAACGTGCATGATTACAGAACTTTTTTCAATAAACAGGACAAATCAAGTACAATTGCTACTAAAGCTAAAAATAATATAAAAAAAAAAATTTTTTTTCTTGGTAAGCACAAATATTTTTAAATTAAACATTAAAAGTACTTAATTAAATAAAAAAGAGGTTATAGTATCCTTACAGAACAATACATTGTTTTTATCAGTAGATGAAAGTGCACTTAACTTAAGCACACAAAAATGTAAAAAATTTATTTCCATTGCGTTTAAAAACATTCTAGAGTAAAGAATAATTCACATATAGTCAATAACACAATGAACTTAATACTATTGACTATTAAGAATTCAATGCTCAAAATAAGTACATATTGTACTTAAATTAAGTATGAAATTGAAAAATCGTAAGAGCAAGCGCGGCCGAGCGGTTAGGAAATCCGTCAGAAGTGCGTGAGGTTGTGGGCTCGAGACCTAGGAGTCGTTTGTGATTTTTACAAATATGTTTCGTAAGTACAAAAATACATTTTTATCTACTTATCTCTAGACATTTATCAGTAATTTAGAGTGAGATTATACAAAATAATTATTGTTAACTCATGAAACAACATAAATATTTAATGTTGTCTAAAGAATCTTTTATACTTCATTTAAGAACAAAGTGTATGTGATTAATGAATAAATCGGATAAATGCACGTTTAATGCCTAAACTTGCTGATGTTTCTCGTGGGTTAGGTGCTACTTTTTAGTTAGTTAATGGTTTTGGTGGTTAATGGGGTATCGGAACAGGAAGCGACTTCGGTGGGATTCTATGATATGGAGAAATACAGAATGAAATGGAATTCTGACCTTGGAATGCTTGGCATTAGCACGATCCGGTCGGTTTTTGTTCTACGAGCAAACTGCATTTGCACGCAGAATTCAAACTGCAGATTGCATTTTGCACTCTCGGCATTGCTGTTAACATTTCACTTTTTACTCAGGCGTTTTTTGCCATTTCTGTGTAATAGGAATTAAGCCATCGGCCGCAATCAACCTTGTTATCGTGCTCAAATTGCAAAATTTACATTCGGGCTCTAAGGGTAAATAAGATTAGGCATGGACGGCCTGCTGATTCATGGCCATGGAATGCAAAAGGACATGTGCTTATACACATACACGTAGTTGAGGACTTTTAGAGATAGGAATTCGTGGACGATGTGGCCGGGGCAACCACAAGTGGGTAATCCTAATTGATGGTTTCGGGTTGCTAGTTATCCAATTGGTTAATTGAAGATAAAATCGAAGTCCGAATTTCTGCCGAATTACCGTGAGATGTTCCGCATTGTACTTGCAACTAAGTGAATAATAATTCATAATCGCCTTTAATCTTAAGCTTAAATCGGACACTAATGAAAAAGTGAATGTTACATTCATTTCAGATTTAGAGCTTAGTACCTAAAACTTAATATTCAAGTTAAAAATATTTAAAATATATAAATCAAGGTAGAAAACATTAGATACGATGCTAGGCGTTTTTTCTTAAAGCATTTACGTCGTTAAAAATTTATTTTATGATCAAAGATTAAATTCTTTAAATGTACTTTAATCTTTTGCATGAGATTCATGAGGTCGGCGGACACGTCCCTCATTTTACAGTGGACGGACATTGGGCATTCCTTTCATTTTAATAGTGTCACGTTCGGTGCGAAGCGGAAGACCCGAGGCGCTCGTTTGATAACTCAATTGCGCCGGGCTCGACGCCTCAAATTGAATTTAATATTAATTAACTAATTTCAGTGCTGACTTCACTTTTAATTAACTTGCCCCCGCCCACCGTCGCCCTCGTCCAGTATATGTAGTACATATCTTGTCGCATACAATCTGGGAATCATCTCGGAAGCGACTGCGACGCTAATTTCATTTGATTCTGGCCAACATTTGAGGCAACCTGTCCTTCCGCTTCCTATTCCCCTTCCCCTTTCCCTTTCCCCTTCCCACGGGAACTTTCCCACTTTCTCCCGAGCAGAAGGAAATGTCCTGGCGATTCTCTCAGGTATGGCTGCGTTGACTTCACGTAAATACACGTGCCATCGCCTCGCTGGCCACCAAGGAATAATATCCACTCACACAGGCACACACGTACACTGGGAGAAATGAGATTAGAAAAATGTTAACTTAACTTTTGTGGCAGTATCGGTAATTTGTTATATTTTCAATAATATGAAAATCTTATCTAAACTCCGATGATAACAGTAGCTTGGTTTTTGTTCTGCACTTGATCTATTACCAAGTTTACCTATAAATAATATCATGGAACTAGGGAAAAACTATGACAAACAATTTTGTAATCATTATAAGATGTAATGCATTATTAAAAAAAAATTAAGAAAATAACGATATTCCAATTTAACTTATAAATTAAAAAAACGGATATTCTCTAGTATATTACTTACAAACATAAATGAAGAATCATCGACTATAATTTTCCTTAAACTACAAGAGATTTGATAATATTAACTTCAATCGCAACACATGTATAATTTATATAATCAGCTTATGTTTTCAAGCTACTTTTTCGCATTTCGTTCAGTCAAATCTTAAAACGATCATATTTCTTCCTGTGTACACACGGCAAACGATCACACAGATATGCTCGTATGTACATCGATGTGCAACGTGTTTTTCCGGCTTAATACCTTTCTCAACTGAATGCGAATGGAAATAACGGTAAATGTACATATACCAGAACAATTTTACGAAGCGGAGAAAGCGGGAAAAAAGAGTGGCGAAAAAGGAAAGGCATCGGAGTTCCACAGAGAGTGTGAGTGTGTTGCAGTCGAGCACGCGCCGCTTTTACGTTACGGTCGTGACGGCCAAAAAAACTAAAAGAAGAGCACAGACAGTTGCCTGAGTTTTCAGAAGCAGTTAAGGGGTATCGAGGCAGTTACACCCCGCTAACATTTGGCCAACAAAACAGAAAAGAAAAACAACAAAAAATGCCCAAAATTTCCTTTGTCATGTGCAGCATTTTCGGAAGGGAGAAATCTGGGAGCCTCGAGAGCTGTTACCCTAGCCAAGTATATCGACGGCACTGGCTCTCAAAAAGATTTCCCAAAGCATTCAATGAGTGATGGACCGACTGAGTGTGCCGAGCACAACTGTACTACCAGAAGTGCAAATTTATCGATAATTGGGGATATCAAGTGTGGGTTAATTTAATTGCCTTAGAAATGCAGAAATAAATTAGCCAAGCACAATTGATGTAGAGTCTTAAAGCAGTTTTCCTAAATGCAAAATTATTATAAATGCATCTCACTGTGAACATTTCATGGCCCTCATCCCATCCATAATTTTAACAAGACATTTATCGATAGTCAATTACTAAACATTTCATGATATTTTTTTTTCAAATTTACTCCACTGATTCTTTTCTAAAATTCAAAATAAACCAATGATACCTGCTTGCAATTACACTTCATTAAATATGCACACATAGACAGGATCAATACTTCTCAACCTAAGATTAAGAGTTCTAATTTGGGAAAATAAGTTTTAATTAAACGTACCTAACGTAATTGACAGGTTGTAATTGAAAGCCAATGCAAATATTTCTTAAAGGCCCAAATAAACAGTATGACCAGCATTTCTGGCCTTCTCTCAAATGCAAAGCTATGAGATTTTACCCGTTTAAATTGGCTGCAAATTACGGTTAATTGCCTGTAATCGCTTTCATTGTCTGTACAAACATGGAATGTTTTTCTCTTTAAGATTTGAATTGTGAGATGTTCCATGCAGGGGGGCTCACCGTTTCCATTGTTTATACAAACCGGGGCGTATTAACGCAAAAATTGGGTTGAATGGGCTTTAACTATTCAAGTTTCGGAGCGTGCAAACTTAAGGGGGTATTCTAGTCTAGAAATTTGAAAAATCGAAAATTTTTTTTTTTCATAATTCGATAGTTTAGATATTCAAAAATATCTCCCTAAACGGATTTTTCGAAATTCAATTTATTTTTAAAATTATGGATGATTAAGAGAATGTATGTTATACGTGCTATTCTATCAGTTACACTGCCTGAAATTTAACGTAAAACTTTAAACGCGTTTTTCTCCAAACTACTTTTTCTGATACGGTAGCCATAATATTTCAAGTTCTAATCAGCCGATTTACTTAAAATTGGCATGAATATTCTTTCAATATCTCTCTATCGCGTGAACCAACAAAAAATAAGAATTTTAAATTTGTAATATTTTTAAAAAATTCGATAAAAATAAAAATTAGTAAAAAAAATCGACCTTTTTTTGAGTGGCCGCCATTTTTTGAAAAAAATTTTTTTTTTTTAGTTTTGCTGGTTTATGACATAGCGACATTCGTACTGATTAAGAATCTTTATTTTTTTATTTTTATGATGACCACAAGGGTAGAAATCATGGCGACGAGGACACGGCCTTTTTTTTTCCCCCTCTACTTCAAGGACGCATAACTCGATGAAAAAAACAATTTTTTTTTTTAAATTTTATTTTATGTACTCTTCTAAGTTAAATAAACAAATGATAAAAAACCCGACAGTAAAAATATCAATTGTTTATTTTTAATTAATTGTTAAAAAAGGCTCGAAACTAGAGCCTCTAGACTAGATACCCCCTTAAGGCCATAGAAAATGTACCTATTACATATATGAGAATGTAATGCATATCTTTAATCTTTTTAATAGGTTATTGCCTATTTAAAAGTATAGAACCTAAAAGGTATAATATTGTATCCAAATTCCTTAATTCCTGCTTTTAAATAGATACTTTTGCGGACTACGACTTTGAAACTATCGATGACCTATTGATAGAGATAGATATATTTTGTCTTTGCGCAAATAAGTAGACTATCTTTTCTGTTTATTTATTGGTAGCATTCCATTTTATTTGTCTGTGTCCTTTTGGCATCCCTTTCCCCTCATTTCGTCCTTTGCTTTTAGTCTCCCCATCTTTGTTTTCGTTTCGCCTTTTTCTTCACTTCGTTTCGCTTTGTGAAGGAATTTTTGTTTATTTTTCTGCGGCTCCGCTTTTGACGTCTCTTCAGTGTGTCAGTGTGCTAGACACACACACACACGAGGCTTACATACACAGATATTTATATGTTTTTGTATATATGTTTTCCATATATACCTCTGATCCCAGTCCCCGTTACCGTTGTATTGATATTGCCAAAAGGACTTTGGAAACCCGCTTTATTTGACTGATAATTCCCTAGGTATTCGGGTATTTCGATCGCTCCAAGCTACTTTTTACTACTTTTCGGTTTACAGCTGATGGAGGGTACCATAGGTCATTTTAATATTATTATTATAATATAATAACTATATATATAATATAATAACTATTCTTTTATGATTTAAATTTAAGCAACATATTAATACTTAAAATTTAACATTTTAATGCGCATTTATCTCCCATAAATAGTTTAATGGACATTTTTATTTAAAAACATATCAAAGACATTATTTTTAGAAATATGAATTCCGGATGATTGCTTTACAAATTGTAGACGAATGTAAGTTTCAAAAGCATTTTTTTGTAAAATGTACAATTATTTCGTTAAAATAACTTTAAGGACATTTTTTCAGATTAAAAAAAAGTTTAAGGTTTATTTATAAGACAACAAGAAAAGCTATAGGTATTTTCTCAAAATAGTTTGCTCTATTATAGCTTAGTAAACATAAAAGAGGATATATGAATGGAGGCTTGAAATTATGATTACCTAATATTTGATATACAGATGTAGTTTTAAAAACTTCTATCTTATATTTAAGATGTATCATATTGGCATACATTCATTTCACTCAAATTATTTGAGGGTATTTAAGATTTAAAATAATTGTTTTAGTCCGAACTCTAGTATCTAATTGTCTGATTGCGATGACCACGATGATCAATTTTGATTGATGTTGGCGCGTAAAAAAGCGTAGCATACATTTCAGGGCAAACAGATCATCAATCAGTCGTTTCCCCTGCGGCGAAATGCTTTCTCACTTGCTGTTGTTATTGCGATTTCCGCGGAAATCGCGTGCCAGAAAACTCTAAAAATGTTTGCCGCTGTTTTTGTTGCTTATTTCCGTTTGCGTTTATGTTTAACTTAAATTCCCTTTAACCGGCCTCAACTTCCGCTGCCCATTTTTGCCATTTCATTTCCACCTGTCGACCCCCGCCCCTTCCATCTCTTTCCCCCCCTCGCAAGCCCAACTTTCACGCATTGAAAATTTTTTACGCTGTTGCTTTGGGCTTTTCCATTTTATTGTTTTTTGTTTATTGTTGGCCTCGCTTTTCTTTTTTGGGGCGGGAGTTCGCTGTTGATTATTTGTGTATTTGCACTATCACGTAACGCGGCAAATGAAGTCGTAAAACGTCGGGCGCGCTCTTCTGCACTTTATCCGTAATCCCAGCCGGAATTTCCAGACCTTTTCCGTCCAGCATCGCCGGATGGCGTTCAATGGGTTCTGATTCGGTCCGGAAAACAAATGGAAATCAATTCAGGCTGGATTATAATTACACACCAGAGGTGGACACGTGATCGCATTTACCTTAATGGAGGTTCACCAAATAATCAAATTTAGTAACCATTTAGAAAAGTAATATTCTGAAAACTCTTAGTAGGGGCGATTTCTCAATGTCACGTTAAGGTTTGTTCTCAAGTTAAATTGATTTTTGGTACCATTTAGTGTTAATCTCTTCTTCTCTGTTGGTCGTTCGTTAAATCAACATCACATTGAGAAAACTAATTTGTCTATCCCAAAACCTAACTTCATGTTAACTTTTTTTGACAATTAGCACTCTAATCTGACTTTGAGAAACTGGCCGTAAATGCATGTTTTGCTCTAGATCTTAAGATGTCTTCTGGGGCAGTGGATTTTTTTTTAAACAACCATGTGGAACATAATCAAATTCAGTGAAACCGCTTCAGAATACTCTTAACTAGACGCAATGTCCCGGTTAAATTTGTTGGTCTTGCGTTAAATTAACATTACATTGCGAAAACAAATTTGTCTTACCAAGCAATTAAAGTTCATCTTACCTTATTCTGACCGTTAGCCAACTAAAACTTTAACCTGGCATTGAGAAACTAGACCTTAATATTTTTTTGACTCAAGGTGTCTAAAGTACCTTAGCAGAATCGGATTATATTTTGAATAACCAAAAGAAACTTATTCAAATTCAGTGAAACCGCTTTATTTAATTACCTAGATGCTGGATTTCTCACAAATTGTTAGCACAGTAATCTGATTACTTAAAAGAAATAATCACTTGCTTAGCAACACGCTCTCATCCCCTTAACTGCGGAAAACTTAATTCCGCGGTGGGAATTTTACAGTCGTCAACACGGAGGTTTTCCCCATTAAGCTGCCTTGCATAAATCAAACAAACAAAGGCTGGAAGTGCGCAACTAAAGTAAGATGGCTCGCAAGAAAACTCCCAACAAAACGCAAAGTTACAAATGAGTGGGAATAACTTGAGCAGAGGAAAATTCATTAAAAAATCATATCATTTATTTGGTGACCTGTCAAAGTATTTGCACACTTTAAAGGCTCAAATTGGGGGATTATTTGAAAGATATTTTCCGAGTCCTGGGGCATTAAAATATTGATGCGAATGCATTAAGGGGATTATTTCCTGTTGATTCAATGGGAGTGGGTGTGCGATTGTCTGGGACTTTAAGGAGGGAATGGGCAGTGGGTTATATTGATACTGATACTGAGTGTCTAAAGCGCCTTAAGTCAGCACAAAGCAGCTCTGCTTAGGCCTTTGTAAGTCAGCTTAAAGCAATGTGTGCGCACTGCGAGGATACTTGACCCAAAACACACATTCTCAATCACCCAGACACCCAAATCTGACCACAGACCAGCCTCAAAGCCAAACGAGATGACCTGAAAACCCATCGGGGACTGCCATCGCACAGTTAACCGGAATGATAATGATAATGAGCACGATAGGGATGATGGGGCTTCGGCATCGTCGTTATCATTACCATTAACAAAAGACCACCGAGTGGTAGGCTGCATAAGGATTGCGGTACCCCAATCCTCCAATATTTTCCCCTTCGCCCTTGACTGACTAAGCAGAATTAGTTACAACTCATTATTGATTTTGGTTGCGAATCAAATGAGGCAACACTTCTGGGGGCCAAAAGCCCGGAAATTCCATTTGGGTGTAAGTGCTGGAGTCCCAATGAACCAAATAATGTAGAGGGCTTTAAGGGGGATTTAATAAAATGAAGTTGTCCTGAATAAAGGTGAGAAAGGTAGCAAAATTAAATAGAGTGCAAACTAGGAAGAGGAACAAAAAGTATACAAAATACATTTGGCTAAGTACTTGAAGGAAAAGTTCTATAGAAATACATTTTGCTGAATTCTTTATGTGAAAATAATATTTAATGAATTTTAAATTATTGTAACTACTTGGCGAAAGTACCACAAATATGTTTGGCTAAATACTTTAAGAGCAAATTATAATAAATGAATTTCAAGTTATTACAAATATTTTTTTAAGGTATAACAATATTTTGCTAAAAAAATTATATTTAATTAATAAAAAAAAATATTTTTTTTTTAAGATTACAACAGACTTACAACTTGAATAGAAAAGAAAAATATATTAATCCATAAAATTGCAAGGTAAGTCATTTAAAAATCATTCATTTTCATTCTCTGAGATACACTGGTCGGCATAAGTATTTTGACGAAACAAAAGTTAAATATACTCAAATTTTGAACTTACTTCTTGTAAACTTTGGCATCAATAGAAAGGTAATTTAAATGCCGTTTTAATGATGCAATACTTTTCTTAACCCATTCAGAACTTATTTAAAATTTTGAATGTGTGTGAAAATCTAATTTTGAACATTTTTCCTCGTCTTGAAAACCTACATTTTTTAATGCAAAAAGTTTCTCCAAAAAAAAAATAACACTAACTGCAAAAAAAAATTTTCAAAAATTATATTGCTTATATTTTTTTAAAGGTGACAATGCCGAAAAAAATTTGTATGAAAAAGAGAAAAATATGGCTCAAATGCATATTTCTAAACATTTTCAAAAAATCATAAAAAATATAAGCAAAATGATTTTTGAAAAATTCTCTTTGCAGTTACTATTATTTTTTTTTTGAGAAACTTTTTGCATCAAAAATTTAAGTTTTCAAGACGTGGAAAAAAGATTTAAAAGTAGATTTTCGCACAAATTCGTCCTTTTCAATAAGTACTGAATGGGTTAAGAAAATTATTGCATCATTCAAACGGCATTTAAATTACCATTCCATTGATGCCAAAATTTACAAGATGTAATTAATAATTAATAAAATAATAATTAATAATAATTAATAAAATAATAATTAAGAGTATGTTTAACTTTTGTTTCGTCAAAATACTTATGCCGACCAGTGTAAATGTAAAGTACGAAAAAATCCCCCCAAGAAGTTAAGGAAAATGAATCCGCTGAGTGTATTTAATTTAAAAACACTGGGCATCTTTTAAAACTGATGACATAAAAGAGTTGTAAACAACATAAAGTAATTGGTCCATACGAAAGGCTATGTGATGAGTATTTCCGAGAGATGCCAACTTGAGAATAATAAAATACGGTCGATAGCACAGTGTAAGACCCTCGGATAGGTCAAATCCATTGGACAGATCTGGTTTTCCGCCGGAGGGGCGTTGGGGCGTGGTGTCTCCACAAGGCTATTAACAACAGTTTGCGCAAATGACACTGCAATAAAGTACGGCGGGGAAGGGGGAAAAACATTAAAGGGGGGTCGGCCAGCCCCTAACCCCCTCTGTATTCTTGACCAGCGGTCAGGGAATGTCTTATGCACAGATTTATTATGTGGCCATAAATAAATTACAGGACCAACACTCACAAACACAGACAGTTTTCCAGGGGTGTGGTGGCGGTGTGGGGTTTCGGAAAATGGCGATGCAAGCGGCTGGGCCAACGAGGGGTTAAGCAGGTCCGGCGATTTATGTGATAAGGGTTAAAGGGCCCGACGACAGGGGAACGTCATCCCCTGGCCCTGTAAATGCTTATTAAAATGCATAGAAAATGTTAAATGATCTAATTAGTGAAATATTTTCACCATAATTAAGCAGCCGAGTGTGCGATGCGAAGCGCTACGGAAAAAGGGAAAATTTATGTGGGGGAATTTTCTTTGCCTTTCGCAGCGCAAAAATTAATCGCCTTCAAAGCAATGTGTGTCAGAAATGTCTGGAATTGCGAATGAAAGAATAAAGTGGAAATACCAAGGGATAAGAATAGTTCCCTGGTTGGCTTACGTAGGAAATGGGTTAAGCTTAGCCAACAAATGAGATTGACTGTTTGTCCAGCTAGATCTTTTAGATTGCTGTACCTAATGCAAAATGAGGTCAAGTGAAAATAGATTAGTAGCTTATTGAAGCAAACTGTATGTAAAAAGCACCAATAGTCCTAATTATGGAGGTGCTAAAAATAAAATCAGTTGATTGCCATAAGTCAGTGGTTAAGTTAATTTGACATTAGACTGAGTCATGTGTGGTAATTGGGTAATTTGATCTAAGAATACTTGCCGTTTATAGAATTTACATGAAGCTAATTTCAGGAATAGTTCATAGGTTGTATGAGTAAGTCTATTAGTAAAACAATCACAATTTAAATTTTAATGTTTTTTTTGTTCATAATTATGATTTGTAGGTATGTGGTTTTTATTTATATTTACTATTTAAAATTCCCTTTTTAAAAAGGTTAATTTTTTTTTTTGTTCATAAGGTTTTGGAAATATTTTTGGGCTTGGAAATATTTATAAATTAAAAATCCAAGGATTTTAATTTGATATATATTACAATTCATAGATACTTAAATGTTTTTATGATAATATATTAAAAGGGCTGTTTATGTGAGCAATAAAATAAATAAAATTAGTTGATTGCCATCGTAATTTAATTTGACATTAGTTTGAGTCATGTGTGGTAATTGGGTAATTTGATCTAAAAATACTTGCCGTTTATTAGAAATTAAATGAAGCTAATTTCAGGAAAAGTTCATAGGAACTATGAGTAAGTCTATTAGTAAAGCAATCACAATTTAAATTTTACTGTGTATTTTTGTTCATAATTATGATTTGTTTTATATTATATTTACAATTTCAAATTTCATTTTTTTAAACAGGTTATTATTTTTTTAATATTTATTTTTTGTACATATAGCGTTGGAAATATTTTTGGACTTGGAAATATTTATAAATTAAAAATCCAAAGTTTTCAATTTGATATACACATATTACAATTCATAGATATTTATATGTTTTTATGATAATATATTAAAAGGGATGTTTATGTGAGCAATAAAATAAAACACAAATTGCATATCAGCTTGGGAAACCAATGATATTATGTTATAATTTATTATATTTTTATAAAATAAAATGAACATGTTTTCAAGGGCGCCATGTCTTACAAGGAACTGCGAAAATCTCAGACTGAGGATATCAAGATAAGCAACCACCCAGGACAATTGCCTTGAATTGCTGTTTTCAAGTTTCAAATTGTAGATTTCCTCTCTGTTCGCAGATTAGGAAACCCTGTTCGGACTCCATATCAACATGACATTCTGGTTTTTTGGCCAAATGCTCGGTGCTCAAGTTGGATTCTAGAGTCCGAGAGTCTGCAGCAATAATTGCCCAAGACTCGTGAACTTAATTGAATCCAGTGTGGGCCCCATCCGGCTGGCTATGTGTGTGTGTGTGTGCCAGGGGTGGCTCTACCATTTGAGTTGGGGTTTTTGGGTGGACCAGATTAGCCGGCGCTATCGACCGGCCTGCCATCCGGTGGCGAAATCCGTTCGTTTCTGACTGACAGCGGCTATCAGTGCGTTTCGATCTGGGACAGGAACAGGGACCTGCTACTTTCTCCTTCCCTTCGGCCGGGGGAAAATGGCAGTAAGGACGATGGCCGAAGGACGAAGGACCCATGTCAGCCCAGCTGACTGCCAGCGACAACAAAAATGTGACAAAATAAATAAATTAAATTGTTCAAAAATGTTGCAGGTTGTTACTGCTCCCAACATCGCATGTTGCATACGAAATGGAAAATGGAACTTGCCAAAGTTGATTTCTATTTTGGCACGTGTTCGTTGTCGTCTAGTCCGCTTATATGGCCAACGCTATGGATCGGAAAATGGGTTGGGGAATATGGGAAAATGGAAAATCGGGTGCCTGCCGAGGTACATAGCACCGCCATAATAGGGGTTAAAGGACCTGCGTTCTCGAGAGGACGCGCTGGGGCGTGCACTCATTAGGAATATGGATTCAATTATATGTCGCTGGTGTTTGGCTCTCGCACATAAAACAAGAAATACGCTTCGTCCCAGAAAACGTGCTCGAACTGCTGATGAAAGCCATCTCGGATATGGTCCAGAAATGTGAGCAAATAATACGAATATTTACTCCGTGCTTGGGGAAACTTTTGGTCGTGGCTTGGGCTGAGCAAACAGCTCACAGCTCGCCAGCTCACCTATTGGGGTATTACGAATTATAAGGAAGAGAGCTTATGAAAATTGCTTGTTTCTCATCCAACAAACATTAATTATAATTATAATTATCAAGTCCAGGTGCTGGAAATAATTTAAATTTATTTTTTATTATGGAAATGATTTGTTATAGAAATATAATAATCAATCATGACCTCGCTTTTAAGATAGAAAATAAACACCGTTTTGTATATAATATACAGGACATCAACAAATAATAGAATATGGTTTTATTTTGGAACTTTCAATGAAATAACTTTAAATTGTATTTCATAACTAGCACATTTTAAATTATTTGCCAACTGTCATTATTGATATTATTATAGTTAACACTAAAATATTTTTGAAATTATTCTTAAGGAGTTTTTTAAATATCACAAAAATAGTCATAGCCTATATATATTTATATAAATATATGACATGAATAATAAAATAGAATATTATTATATTATCTTATCCAATGTAAAGCGATTTACATACAATTGCCCAAAACAAATTATTTCTTATAAATTAAATCAATTAATTTAAACATATTGTCAAAATGCCATCACCTTATGGAGTTTAATTTATGAACTTGCGCTATAAATTAAATTTAAGCTAAGTATTGATCGCACTGGCTTCACATTTTCCCTGCCATAATCAAAAAGAAAGTGCAGCACATGCAAATCATTCATGTTTGTGTTTCAGCTGCTTGGCACATCAGTAATTAAGTCAATTTATCATTAACCTGGGGAACCTGCCACTCGCTCTACCAATTTCAACCCCCCCTTAGCACGCCCCTGACCATCCTGGCCATAGGTCCTGTATAGGTAGGCCATGTATCTAATGGCGGGTCGTAAAATTTATTGCGTATACGCCTTCGTGTTCCATGGAATGCTTTTAAATGTTAAATGTGCAAATTACGCTGCACGTGACTGTGACTGCTACTGTTACTGTGACTGCTACTTGGTCGGTGACTTGAAAGTGTGTGTACACTGGGGAAAACTAAAACGAATTAGAGCATCTTTTAATTGTTTATAATAAGCAAGATGTATGTTAAAATATGTACAACTATTAATGTAAATATTGGAAATTTTTTGTTATTATTTTAGACACTGGTACTTATATGGTTTTGTAAATAATATTTTACTCAGGTCCTGCTTTTTTTTGTGGATAAAATGTTAAATATATTTTTATAGAGCTTTAAAGGGAACAAATATTTTCTATTATTTTAAAATTTAAATGGTTTTGTAAATAATATTTTACACAGGTCCTGCTTTTTTCTAAGGATAATATGTTAAATATATTTTTACAGAGATTTAAAGAGGAAAAATAAATTCTATTATTTTAAAACTTAAGTGTTTAGATTTTCATGTAGTTTTATTGTGAAAAATTCTTTAAAAACAATTTAAAATAATAAAATATGCGTTAATGTAGTTCTATTATGAAGATTCTTTAAAAGCATTTTAAAATGAAGGAATATGAGTTAGTTTTCCTTTTTTTCACGTTAATGATTAAATAGTAAACATGAACGTTGTGTTATAGGAATATCAAAAAATTTTATCTTTGCTTGTAAAGACTTTTATTTCATTTTAATTTTTCATTTTTCTATGTAGATAACCTTTATATTTCGATCAAATTGCTGAAATCTAATGTCAATAATTTTGTTTACTGTATCGTCTGTTTCTACACAATGGAGATGGGGGGCGTGGCAGGTGGGCGGAATTGTGGCCATCGGCCTGAGCGTGGGCGTGAATCTTCACAGCCTCTGTTGGCTTTGACGGCAAACAAATGCTTTGATATTTATTGCCCTCGCAGTCAGCCGCAGTTCACCTTCGGTATGCCCATCTTCCGTCCCTCTTCACCCCATCTGGCCCTCTCCTTCACTCCCACTCTTAAGTGGCCAAAATGCGCGAGTAGCAATGTCATCGACGTCCTTGTGTTGCACTTAATGGCAGAGAGAGACAGCAAGTCGGCCAAAGAAAGAGAGGGGGCACAGCTGATGGGTAGTGGGAGTTGATAGGTTTTTGGGGCGTGGTGCATTGGGCAAAGATTTAAGAGGGAACTGCCATTCTACTTCAACAGACGCCCAAAAGAAAGTGAAATTGGAAAAGCGTTTTTGAGGTGATTAAAGCTCTCACCTTGAATCGTTATATGTGATATTTGAAGAACAATTGAGAAAGATTAGTTCAATTTAATTTGTATTAAAGTTAATGTAAGTTTTTATACAGATCTTATACATTTTTAGGGGCTTAAATATATATAATTTATTAATATTTTGAAAGGAATAAGTTTATTCTTTAACAAGTTTGTATACAATATTTTTGATATATTTCATGATAATATTAAATAATATAATATAAATATATATTTAATAAAAGTTTAAGACACCCTTATTTTCGTTTGATGGTTTGTTTGATGGTTTGGATCTATATGTCTAAAGCAAAAGCGCAGCTAATTTGATCAAAGCATGTTTATCTTTCTTTCATTATTTGCATTTAAGCCAGCTGTCCCATATCTTTATTTTTACATACTTTCTCTTTTTTCCACTCCGCTTACAATTCTGAATTTTGTGCAATCTAACGTGAAATGAGAGCCAGCAAAATGTCAGCTTGGCACAGTTAAATTCACGTGACAAGCCAATATTAATTTGATTCAACTGTAGTAGACGCAGGGGCGTAGAAAAAGGGGTGGGACAAGGGGGCGTGGCGGGTTGGCTTGGCATGAAATCGATCGTTGCTTTTGGCCTGTCGTTTTCGGGCTGCATTTTTTGCTCCTTTTTAACCCATTTTGTACGAATCTTTTTGGACGTTTTTCGGATATTTCTTCCTCGTTCTGCGATTGTGCTGCTGCAGCAATTAAAACTGAATCAATTATGATTTTTGGCTTTGGCAGTGATGCGGAGAATTGGAAATGGCCATGTGGATCACAAAAAGTCAATGGGATCCGCCGATCAAAATGGGAAAACGCAGTAGTAACCTAAAATTGAAATTAAATTTAATAGAGTATATACATAAAATAGAATTAGGATTAAGTATCTCAAAGATTTAGGCTCTGTATTCAACTCCATTCAACCAAGTTGACAATCTTCGAAGCCAAATCTCCTCGACAATATCCCAATGTTTTTGCTTACTTCCACTCGAACACCCAACCTGACATTTACGTCCGGAAATTTTCCCAGCTTCCGCTTAGCTTTTCTTCTATTTTTGGCCATTCGCTTAAACAATAAATACGTTTTGGCGTTCAATTTCTACAGGAATTTATGTGGATGCTCACCTTTAAGCGAAGTTACAGCCAAGGTAAATAACATTTTGGCCCGGTTACCTGAGCTAGTTATGTTTACTGTTTGGTACCAATATGTGGTTGATGTCGACTTTTGATCGCCTTTTTGAAGGGGGGGGGGGGGGGGGGGGGGGGGGGGGGGGGGGGGGGGGGGGGGGGGGGGGGGGGGGGGGGGGGGGGGGGGGGG